>NW_007422370.1:0-522 GCF_000475195.1 Diaphorina citri
GTATTCCAACAAGCTCCTTAATCATTTTTATGAAGGTACATACATTTAAATAATTTACACAATTATTTTTTCATCTCATGCATGAAGTAAGGCAGGCAGTGAAAATCCTACACATGTTTTGAACAAAGCAAAAATTCTTCTTCCAAATGAGGAAAATCGACTGACCAAAGAGGCTCGCGGAATCAAATTAATATTTCTTAACAGAAGCCAAGGAATCTCGTCGCATAACTATAATAACTAATTAAAAAAAAATATCGTATTCACCAAAACATTTTTTGATTTCAATTCTCTACATTGTTTTGCTTAAACAATGGGTGGGCATGAACTCGTAGGTATTTCATATGATGTTATGATATTTCATGCGTTTTTAATAATTATTATCATTTATCATTAGTAATTATCATTATTAAATTCATATATGGCGAAGTAGGTTTCAAAAGATACCGCCACTACATGGCGAATCTGCCTCATTAAAAAACAATTAGACTGGTTGATATCTAGCTATAGGTATACAATATTTCG
>NW_007422371.1:0-1070 GCF_000475195.1 Diaphorina citri
CCTTATAGAACCAAGCTTGTCCCCATATAATTCTCCATTAGTTGTGGTGACCCATGATGACAAAGAACCTAGAATGTGTACCGATTATAGAAAGCTGAATCAAGTAACCGCAGACAGCTATTGCCCTAGTCTAAACATCTCAGAACTTGTGAAGAATATCGGGAAAAACAGAGTGTTCTGCAAACTTGATCTTAAGAAAGGTTATTGGCAGGTACCAATGGAACAAAATAGTAAAGCATACACAGCTTGAGTGTTCTGCAAACTTGATCTTAAGAAAGGTTATTGGCAGGTACCAATGGAACAAAATAGTAAAGCATACACAGCTTTCACTGGACCTGATGGCCGCCACTGGCAATATAGGGTTATGCCATTCGGATTAAAGGGCAGTCCATCAACTTTCATGCATCTGATGCAAAAAGTTCTACAAAACTATCTAGGAACAATTGCTGATGTTTTCCTTGAAAAGGCAGTCCATCAACTTTCATGCGTCTGATGCAAAAAGTTCTACAAAACTATCTAGGAACAATTGCCGATGTTTTCCTTGATGATGTCATAATAAAAGCAGATAATTATGAAAATCTCCTGCATAATCTGAAACTGGTGCTAGAAAGATTCCGCATCTTCAACCTTACACTCTCTTTGGACAAATGTGAATTTGGTGTTAATGATGTTGAATATCTAGGACATCAGATCACCGCCACCCAAAACTTTGCTTCCTCACATCATGCAAAAGCCATCCAAAATCAGAAATATCCAAAGACAAAAAAGGATTTGCAATCATTCCTTGGAATATGCACGTGGTTGCGTGATTATGTGACAAACGCAGCAGAAACTCTTGAACCTTTGTACAAGATGCTTAGTCGCAAGCCCTTCAAATGGAATGATAGTGACAACGAAAAATTTGATGAAGTCAAGAAAGTCTTTGCAAATCTTCAACCATTGCATCGTCCAGACCCCGACCGACCGTTCATTCTACAAACCGATGGTTCTTTGGAAGGATTAGGTGCCTGCTTATACCAGGAGGGGGAAAATGGTAAGCAGATTGTAGCTAACATCTCAACAACTCTTAA
>NW_007422371.1:6060-17637 GCF_000475195.1 Diaphorina citri
GGCCAAGTGGAATTGCCAGATGCGATTGTCTATAGAAACGCCGTGAAGTGGGTATGACCACCTTAGGATGGGGAATTTGAAAAATAAATGTTTGGTGCCTTTGCACTGCGAACAAATGACATATCCCTTAGTCCCTTATGGAACCGGCGTTCCTAACTTTAGTCTTCAAACAATCCGTATTGTAATCATTTTTCGATATATGTCTATATATGCTGTTTTTGTGCCCAATGACAAGGATGAATGATTATCGCATATACTAGTCACACATATGAACTTTTTTTTTTAAGAGTTTTGAAAACACTTCTTGGTAGATCTGACCTCCTAAGAGGCTAATAACCAATTTTTTTTTTTTGTGATTCTTCATGGGTTACCTTAGATGTCATTTTTCATGGGCTATCTCTGAGTTCACTCGGCTGGGATAGGGAGATGTAGTTTAAGCTGGTTGGTTTTTTTCGCCGCGGCAGATCATTGGTTTATTGGTTTCTTACACGTTATGGAATATTTGGCTCATAACCTGTGACCACGCAATAGAATTTTTGTGCTGGTCAGCAACACAGCGGTTCGCTACTCATTCTCTCCTCATCTCGCCGATGGTGTGAGGAGGATTAGCCATTGGAATGTGTTGACCTGGTTACGTGGGGTTCTATGTAAGACTGGTTTCGGTTTAGTGTGGTTAGATCTACAGAAGGTGTGTGTCTAGAATATTCTTTTTTCTATATTTTTGATGGGAACTAAGTTTCTGACGATATCTTCTATCTTAATTTTTTTGTGGCCGCTTGCTATTCGAAAATTTTTGTTATCTTAGCGTATTTTTTCTTTTTTTTTTTTTTTATTTTATGTATATATTTTTTTAGTTTTACATGGAATTTTTTTTTCTTTTTGTTGTCAGTGCAACTAGGGTCTTACAGAATCATTTTCTTTCTTTGCATGTCCTCATTCCTCGGTGTCTCCCGACGTCCAGGTTTATTTCTTGACTAACGCATCTGGCAATTTCATTTTGGTTCTTTTCACCTCGGTACGTTTCAATATTGGAAATTGATATCTTTCTGAATGATCTAATTTTGGACTCGATCGTCAAGCAGGATTTTTTGCGATTTGTTTATCTTTTTGAAGTTGTTCATCCATGGTCAATGCCATTGTTTTAGCGTTTTCTATGTTTCTAGTTTGTGAGAAGCTTTTGGTTACCCTGCCAGGAAGGTAGAGAGGGTGAGTTCCGATATACTTTTTTGACTGCCCAGACCATATTGGTCTCAATTACATGTGGCAAGTTTCGGTTTGAATTGTGAATCTCGTTGTTTTGTTCTTCTTGTTCATGTTAAGACGTCTTTTTTGATGATGTTTACTGACTCACCGGAGCGGCTTTACCATGATTTCTCCCCCTCACTGGTGTATTTATTGAAGCCAGGCACTAATCCGGCTGTCGCAGAGAGTATACCATCGCTGTTTTAGAATGTAAGTCTGGCGGGGAGTGTCGGGTGTGTCGTGGACTATGTGCAATTTGTTGAAGATTTGCAAAGGACTTTCTTGACTTCGATCAAGATTCTTTCGTTGTCTCACGGACATGGGGGGTGTCCCTATTTGAGAGGGCTCTGCGGCTAAGCAATGGTCTTTCAATAGGTTCAAGGAGTTTTCTGCTCTTTTGGCACATAATCGATCGGCAACTCAATGTGGTTTATGCAGTAACGTTCTCAAGGAATTGATTTGCAAATCCTTTTTTGTCTTTGGGATGTATTTGCTGAGTTTTGTCTCGGGAGTCGGGCTTTTGCATGACGTGATGTGAAGCAATAGTGTTTTGGGGGTGTCTGGTTGAGACTGGATTTGTGCCGCTATGGATTGATTTTGTTCTACACATCGATTAACGACCTAATATCAGATGTTGTGGGCAAAGAGATGGTATATGTTTGATTAATGCGAAGTCTTTTTCTATGGCACCAGTTTCAGATTAGTTTCTATTTGAAGATTTTTTCATTAAGTTAGTTTTTCGCTTTTATTATTATCTTTATTCAGTTCGAATTGTAATTTTAGCACCATCCGGTTTTTTGATGCTGTGTATTTTATTTCGTTTTAAGGTGTTGTGGCGGGTCAATGGATGTTCCTAGAGTAGAGTCGTGTGGGTCGTTGTGTTGTGTGTTTGTGTGTAGATTTATCGTTTGTCTATCAGATTTGCATGAAAGTTGGAATGGACCTTGTCTCTTTTTATATCCAAGATTTGGTTGCGATTGACTGTGACTGATGGTATTTGCGCGGTGGCCATTGGTCAGGCCATTTTGTCCTAGTTTCCATTTGGAACAGCTGGTATCTTTTACTATTTGTTCCATTGGGTTATGCTTGAGTTGCTCTTAATATGATATCCTTTGCGTTAAGATGCAAGTTTTGCAGAACATCGTTTCGCGTTTGTTTTGTCCCAATAGTTATTTCACAAGTTCTTGGAGAGTTTTATGTAACGGAGGGGGCGAGATAGCTGTTTGTCGTTAGCTGGTGATTTCATGTCTATTCTGTAGACTCCGGTACACATACTTGGTTTTTTTTTTGTCCGTCATGGGGCGACCAGCGAACGTAAGTGGACAATTATAGGTGGGCTTGTATTCAGAGCGTGGTTGTATATATGGTTTTTGTGGTTTTATTTCCGATTTTCTCTTATTTGTCTTCACCACTAGAACGGTGCTTGTTATGTCTGTGGTAGCGAACTTATGTATGTTGGATCGAGGGTGTCATTTTCTTGATTGGTAGTGTTTTAGATCGGTGTATGTTGATGGGGTAATTTCATGTAGTTAGAGTATATCTCATTGTTTTTTTGTGGTCTGCTGAGAGTGATTATGAACAGAACAGGGATCCAAAATTTTCTGTAGATGAATGTATAAGAATATCCTCAGTCGTGTTCTGTATTTTGGGATAATTGCTATGTTTCCACGCTGGTCAATTATCTAAAGTCTGCATTCCCTTTTGTTGTTTGGGCTGTGTCCGACAGTGGTCATTATTTCTCGAGTTTCTACCATTATACTTCAATCAGCTATAGAATTGAGTATCATATTTTTTATTTTCTGATTTGTTTTCTATCCATTAATTCTTCTTCCTCAATTCTAACATATCACACTTGTAGGAGTGATTTAATAATTGAGTTATATTATTTATTCTGATTTTTTGGATATAATACTATTGTAATCTAAGCAATTCATTGATTACTCATTCTAAGCTGTTGATATTACTTTGTGTTATATATACCTTCGTATGATTAATTTATATTGTCGCTAGCGTTCTTTTCTTTTTTTTTTATCTCTATAATCTAGCCAATCAACAATGAATTTTTTCCAGCTAGATCATGTTCGTGAAATCGGTGAAACATATTTTCCTTACAGTCGGTGAGGACGTGAGCTTTGTATTGACGCGAGAGGTTTCCTATTTTTCAAGTTTCTGATTCAATTATTTTTTTTTGATCTCTCTTTGTTTGTTCTACTTATATTCTCATAAGCATCGACCAATGTCATGGGTTTTGCTCATTGAATAGTTTAATAACTGTCACTCGAGTTGCGAATTGTACTCCAAATCGGAGATTACACCGGTTTTTTCATATGTTTTATATTTGTCCCCTTAGACTCGTATATACGAGAGATTGTGTTTTATTGAATACATAAGTTAGTTTTTATGAGATAGAGTCTGTGAGGTGATAACAAAGCGCGGAGTGAGAGTACGGAGAGCTTGTCGCTCTTATAATTTTCTTCCTAATTATGTTGATTGGTGTGACTTGTGGTGATCCCAATTTTTGACGACTATTATAGGAACCTTAGAAGAATGTGTACCGATTATAGAAAGCTGAATCAAGTAACCGCAGACAGCTATTGCCCTAGTCTAAACATCTCAGAACTTGTGAAGAATATCGGGAAAAACAGAGTGTTCTGCAAACTTGATCTTAAGAAAGGTTATTGGCAGGTACCAATGGAACAAAATAGTAAAGCATACACAGCTTGAGTGTTCTGCAAACTTGATCTTAAGAAAGGTTATTGGCAGGTACCAATGGAACAAAATAGTAAAGCATACACAGCTTTCACTGGACCTGATGGCCGCCACTGGCAATATAGGGTCTGTCATGCCATTTGGATTAAAAGGCAGTCCATCAACTTTCATGCGTCTGATGCAAAAAGTTCTACAAAACTATCTAGGAACAATTGCTGATGTTTTCCTTGATGATGTCATAATAAAAGCAGATAATTATGAAAATCTCCTGCATAATCTGAAACTGGTGCTAGAAAGATTCCGCATCTTCAACCTTACACTCTCTTTGGACAAATGTGAATTTGGTGTTAATGATGTTGAATATCTAGGACATCAGATCACCGCCACCCAAAACTTTGCTTCCTCACATCATGCAAAAGCCATCCAAAATCAGAAATATCCAAAGACAAAAAAGGATTTGCAATCATTCCTTGGAATATGCACGTGGTTGCGTGATTATGTGACAAACGCAGCAGAAACTCTTGAACCTTTGTACAAGATGCTTAGTCGCAAGCCCTTCAAATGGAATGATAGTGACAACGAAAAATTTGATGAAGTCAAGAAAGTCTTTGCAAATCTTCAACCATTGCATCGTCCAGACCCCGACCGACCGTTCATTCTACAAACCGATGGTTCTTTGGAAGGATTAGGTGCCTGCTTATACCAGGAGGGGGAAAATGGTAAGCAGATTGTAGCTAACATCTCAACAACTCTTAATGATACCGAGAAACGGTATCATTCAAACGAAATTGAATGCTTGGCCATTGTCTGGGCAGTCAAAAAGTTTCGTATTTACTTGGAGGGTAAAAAATTTACACTACGAACTGATAACAAGGCATTGACATGGCTGAACAACTTCAAAGATAACAATGCAAAATTGCTGCGATGGTCCTTGATCCTTGCAGAGTTCAATTTCAATATCGAGCACGTACCGGGTAAAGCCAATGAATTGCCAGATGCGTTGTCAAGAAACCCTGAAGTGGGAGACACCGAGGATGGGATGAAAGAACAAATGTTTGTGCCTGTTTGCACTGACAAAGACATCCCTAGCCTAAACCTCCAACTTATCTCAATAGATCATAGTACATTGTTTGATAAAGTCAAAGCGGCCCAATTACAAGATGAAGATATCGCAGAACTAGTCTACACATATGAAAAGATTTTAAAAACACCTTCTGTAGATCTGACCCCTAAACAAATCAAGTTTTTGACGCAGTACCAGGTCATTCATGGCTATCTCTACACTCGGCGGGATGAGGGAGATGAGTGGAAGCTGGTTGTGCCGCAATCTATGGTATCACAGGTTATGGAATATTACCATAACCATGAATTATATTTCCATCCGGGAATAAATGCTACAATTATTCTAATCAAACAGTATTTCTTCTGGACAAACATGGCCAAAGATGTGGCGTTATTCATAAAAGCATGCCATGTATGCATTCAAACAAAAGTTGCAGGAAGAAACAAAATATCCCCATTGCATCCAAGACAGGAGACAAAGATTTTTCAAACATGGTCATTAGATATCATGGGACCTTACATTCCCAGTAGGAAAAAACAAAATGCATATCTGATAACTATGACTGATATTTGCTCAAAATGGATTGAGGCAAAAGCGGTGAAAAAAGCCGACACTAAAACCATTCTAGATTTCATGGATAAAGAAGTGTTTTCCAGATTTGGATACCCATCAGTGATTCTAACAGACAATGGAAGTCAATTCAGATCCCAAGAATGGGCAAACTATTGTCAACAGCACTTGATAAACCATCACACAACAGCCATCTACACAGCTAGGCAAAACCCAGTGGAAAGAAAGAATCAGTGCATAAAAACTAGGATGAGAATGCACTTGTTGGAAAACAATCACAACCGTTGGGATGAAAAATTGCACCAGATCCTATTCTCGATTAGAAGTGTTGTAAACCAAGCTACTAAGAAAACACCAGCTGAGGTAGTCTTCAACCAAAATCTACGTTCACCTCTTGAACGATATCCAACCTCCAAATCAGCATCATCAAGGAAATCTCATTTCCAAGCAGCAAAAAGAAATCAGAAGATATACAACAAAAAACAGTACAAAGTAAAACCATTCCTATTGTACAAAGAAAATTCCATTGTATACATACGCAATCACACACTCTCGAGTGCAGAGAAAGATATCGTAGCATCCTTGTGTCCACGTTGGATTGGTCCATATGAAATTAGAGATGTCCATCCATCCGGGGTGTACAAATGTCAAGCTATTGAAGATGCAAGAGATGTCAGGAAAGTATCTCATGGTGATATACAACTTATTCGCACACCACATTCCACACAAGATACACTAGACTTAGATTCAAACATAAGCGACATGAGTACAGACTATCAACAATCTCTTGATACACCCAGTACACACTCAGATTCTCAAGACATGCATTCTACATACATTAGGGAGACAACATCCTATCCTCAGCCTAATCCTTTGTCTTGCAACGAACCGCAGTCCCAGCGTATTCGTCGCCCAAATCCTAGATATGTAGGACCAGATTGGGATGTTTAGGTTTCATCTTTGTTTTGATATAGGTACTGTGTGTACTAAAAATTCCAATTTATTCTTTAATTATCTTGCAAAATAATCTAACCTTTTTGATTATCAAGATTAACCCTTGTTGTTTATCCAGACCAAATTTATGTTGAATATCAAGATTAACCCTTAGTTCACACTTGTTAACATTAACCCTTCTCCGCACCTAGATATTAACCTCATCTTTGTTGCCCAAATTTGTCCTATTTGATGACCGCCACTTGTCGTATCGTACCTCTACTTTTTTTTCATCAACAAGTTCCAAATTTCTAACAACAGTCCCTCGCCTTTTTCATCGTTAATCAACAGCCCCTTTTCTTCTTTGGATTTTCCTCTTTGTACATTTTTCACGCAGAATCCACTCCTTTTTTACCTCCAAGAACCCCGTTTTAAGGAACAGGCCCCACTCTTCGGCTAACTTCGTCAAAATTCGTTTTTTCCTACAGCGCAATTTTTGCCCGGCTTTTTTTTGTCTTTGATCGCCATTCGCGATTATCGATTGAAAATTTAGATCTGCTGCTGCTTTTTCTAAGATTTTTTTCCCTTTTTTAATAATTAAAGTTCTTTTTAGCCATGGCAGGCTAAATCATTAGCCAGCCCTGTGTGGGCTGTAGTTGGAGTGATGCGGTGAATGTGAGCAATAAGTAATTAAATCCCCGGAGAAGAAGTTCCTCAAGCCTAAAAATCTCATGGAAAATTCCCCAAGCCCAAAAGTCCTGTAAGGCATACTCACCATCTTTATTGGAAAATTGAAGAAGAGACTGTAGTCCAGAATCCGTAATGTATACTTACCATACTTTCCAACTTTAACCTCTCTCCAACAAGAAAATTTATATCTTTATTGGTAAATAAAGTATCATGGTATAATATTTGGTGACCCCTGTAAACATGAGATACTTGGCCATTTTCAACAATATCCATGGTACCATAGATAGGCGAAATATAACTAGGTAGGAATCAAACACAACATGCGTAGGTTTAATATCATGGGTAGTGCGCTTTATTCAAATATTTTATATTTCCATTCGTTTTTCCAAGTGAAATGTTCGTTTGTATGTTTAGTCGACACTTAGGGGTATTGTAAGAGATATTTCTACTTGTACTGATCCACTCAGTTAATGCATCATTATTCAGAAAATCTTGTAGTTCAAATTTACAATTTTCATTACCCGAACTTTTATCAATGCGGTTGCAATCCAAATTTTATTTTCAGCTATAGCACTATAGCCCCCTGTTGGACGGACTGAGCTAGTCAACTGATTAATATTAAATAGAGTTGTTTGGTATAAATATTGTCACCAACCTTGATCATTATTGACTCTCCCTTTCCTCTCTTTTTCCATATTATATAGATATTCCGTAGGATTTTATGAGATCATCAAAACGGTTTGAAGTATATGCGTTAGAGACACCATCTATTAAAAGAGGCGATGTAATATGTAAATAGGTAGATGACAGATACTAGTTCGTGTTTCTAGCTCAACATCTAGTAATGCATTGATTGTAAGACACTGTATAGGGTAGATACTGATAAGATATTAAGTTAGTGCATTACTTTGCAGGCTCTTATGTGTACGTCAAATTGCTCTAGCTTATTAATTACCTCTTTTTTTTGAGGGATCAGAAGATGATGAATTTATCTCTGGCAGAATATGTAAACCTCATGTGGATGCAGGACATTGTCATCTTAGATTATCAAATGTATCACTGGCCGAGTTGAACAGCAGAAACAAAGTATTCAATATCCAAAAACAAAATTCTTCTTAGACTATCAAGTGATTCAATTATCTTTAGTTGAAACAGGAAGTTTAGCCGACCTAGTTCCCAACCCAGGTAAGAAAGTCATATTTAACTGTATTCTAATTGATATACAGTCAGAAGTTGTATAAGAGCAAGACCCGAGAGGATCAGCCCTTGGCTTAGCTGTAGGAAATACAAGGGAATTTGTATTAGTCCTATCCAAGCGAATCAAGGGTTGTTTTTAGGATCTTTTTCAGTTGATTCTTTACCTTGATGAATATCTTCCAGATTTTCCAATGGTTTCGTCTGACATCAGATCCGATGGATAGTGGGTCACTGACTGAAGCGCCAAAGTAAGCTAAGTAGTCACAACAAACACTTCTAAGGCCGCCTTCACGATCAGTTTTAACTGTCAGTTCAAGATATCTTACAGTAAAAAATATAAAATTTTATATATCCTCAGTTTAGACATCGTTCACGAACTGTAGTTCACGCCATTCACGATCGTTTTAACTGTCAGTTAAAGCTGATCGTGAATGGTTGGCCTTACGGTGGTATACCTGTGTAGGTGTTTTACCTCCACGTGTGGGAAAAATGTAGAAAGATTTGAATTTGTCACGACAATCCAGTAATGCTGTACTTTCTGCTGGGGCAACTGTTTTGTAAACGTGTAGACTCTGCGAACGTGAACTCCGAAGTTACTACTTCTATGAAAAGTTATCACATTCTTTTCAATTGGAATTTTAATTAATTTCATTAATTCTTTAGTTAGTAATTAAAAAAGTACTTCCAAAATCCAAATTAATGTTATCAAAATCAACTTTTGCGCTCCAAAAGCGCAACGAACTTTGCGCATTTCGCGGTAAAGGTGCTGCGCTGGTCTCCGGATTTTTGGAGAACTTTGTGATTTCTAAAATACAGGTGCAAGTGTTAACACGCCCGGCTGCTGGGCAAAAAGTCGTTGTACACAATTTCGGACGTAAAATGTTTCGATTGATACTTACAGAGTAACCAGGGGGCATATGGATTATCTGCTTTTGAGTGATAGGCAGCAGACAATTTGATGGTTACCTACTCTTGCAGGCCCTCTGAATATTTTCTAAACGGCTGAGGCTCTTTTTTGCTTTTTTCAGGCTTTCGGAGAAATGATAGGCTCGTTCAAAAATAAAAGATATACTCCCCGCGTTGCCCGTGCTGACATGATCGGTGGCGGCCATAATTAATATAGAATAAGTGACGCGTCATTGAGTGGAAGGTGATCACTAGGCGAGGTTATAGGGTTAACGGCGGAGGCGTTTTCTCCACCCTCACTAACTTTAGAGATCTTATTATGTGGGTCAATCTCAGATAAATGGGATAAATCCATGCCTGCGGGCGTGAGGATCGATCCACGCTTCTGTTTACCAGGCGGCGTCTTGATCACTACGGCTACCGAGGCAGTTAGGGGGCGAGGGGTCTCCAGCTATTGGCTTTCTTTCATCTTCTTATTGTGGGCCTGGAACTGAAAATATGGACGAGCCCTCCCCCCGGAGCTTTACCCCCTTGACTCATGGAGTGGTTGACATAGGTCATAGATAGATAAACTTAATGGGTAGCCAGGTACTAATTAGTCCTGGCTTATTGTCCATTAACACCGTCCTTGTAGAGAAAAAATGAAGTGAAAAAAAAGGGGATGCTCAAAGTACAGATGATTTATGAATGATTAAATATAGATTTTTTCCTTTGTTTATTTCAAATAGACAAAATAACGTAAGTACGCGATACAAAAAATACTTAGAAAAACACTATTTATTTCATAAAATCCCAAGACCCCAATAACCTTCCACAATATTACCGCAAATTTGACGGAAAATATCCCGTAAAACAATAGGTCACTGCACTCCCCTGCACAACGGGAGTACAAACATCATTAACAGGTTGCGATGTCACGGCGACGTCAAGAAATGTTGGTAACATGATAAAATCTGATTCGATACTCATGACTGGCTAGTCCGACTCCACTCAGTCCGGTATCGTGAGGATCAAATGATAGCTATGAACAGGTAAATGCGAGTGTACATAACAAACGTTCTAGCCATGGTAGGTAACGGTTGTTAGATTATCATAAGTGTATTGGGAACACTTCCGACAATCTGCTGTGATCACTCAAAGTCTGTGACATCAATAACACAAACAATCGCAATTTTACATTACAGTATTACTGCTAAATGGACCAAAATATTCCAAACAGCTTTATAAGGCTTCTAGGAACAACTGTAGAGTGTAAAACTATCGTTAACAGTTAAATTATGCAATGAAAACGTCTAAGGAACTATCTTAAACGCATAGATCTTGTCTCGGAACACTTTCATATCCGACATCCTTCCTCACTTAGCTATTCGGGCGATAAGACTCAGCAGTTAAAAATTTCCTCTATCAAAATCTCTTAATAAAGCGGACTTAAGCTTAAAGTCAAACCGAACCGCTTTTTATAGTGTAGGTATGATGTGTTATACATGTGTTTACTAAAGATACTTAGCCCTTCGGTTACAAAATCTGCATTCGCCCTAGTCTAATTCTCAATCAGTACTCAGGCCAGATTAACAAACATTTTTTACAAACTTGTATAATAGGAATTACCTTGTTTATCGTTGCCAGGAATCGACCGACTGGAAAAGTCTTTACCCCAGCTTGTCAAACAAGTCTCATGACATTTTATGTTTTTTTTGTTTTTTTTTATAGGAAAATGACCTATTAGTCATACTCAACTCATTTGAAACAACAATTTTATTGGGTTTAACAACTTAACTACCATACTAATGCTGTAATCACGTTTATGCTCTTCCGCTCTGTTTTTAGCCTACGAAGGTCCAAAACGAATATCACCCACTTGACCGGATGATGATTTTACAAAAATAAAAAACAAACAAAATATTTAAATCGCAGAGAAATAGTAGTACTTATTATATCGTTATTTTATTTTATACGTTTCATTTAATACAACTTCAGTGTCGCGTGGTAGCGCCGGTGGCTTCGGTCTGGAGGTTGGTGCTCGAGTCAAGTCAAGTCATAAATTTAAGCGTAGTGATTAAACAGGAACGACATTTTTTCGAAAGCACTTTTATTTTAACAATTAAATTCCTTCCCTTCCTATAATTTCCATTTATTTGGTTTTTTCAGAACAATTCTCTCATCAAATGAAAGACATGCACTGTCTTTCAGGCATTGTAATTTAATGAGAGTGTTTCACACCCACGGTCAGTTTTTTTTTCCGAACTGACAGTGACCAACGAGCCTTA
>NW_007422371.1:18762-20380 GCF_000475195.1 Diaphorina citri
CGTGGTAGATCAAGAAAGTAGTACCCAGTGGTGTTGATTACCTCTTAATATACTCCCTTTCGAAACCAAGATATTCCAAAACCCAAAGGTAAAAGAGAATAAACAAAGATGGTGTTTCCGAACAAACAGACCCCTGTTAAATTATAACCTCACATAACTAACCTCAAACTAGCCACTCATATTCAAAGTACTCGTTATGGGTACCCAGGACGACATCTCCTAATCACTCGTTTGTCCTAGGTTTTAGAACATTCTTAACTTATCTTAAGGGAGTCGCACAAGCTCCCTTTGATACAAAGTGTAACAGTTATAGATCAGGACGTAAAGGAAACACATACCGACAAACCGACTGTCGCCGTTAATAAAGAGCTCAAAAATGGTATATCAGTTGTACGAATCTTACTATAGTTACTAACGAACTAAACAAAGATAGGTTAGTATCTGGGTTCAATTTTATCCTCAATTATACAGGAAGTTATACATTTTAAATACTTAACTTTGTCCCTAAACGGTTCAAACTTTAGATGTAAATGGTCGAACGTCTAACAAAACTTAAATCTTCGAAACGGTTTTCTATGAAGGAAGAAGAAGACTTAGTTTTATTAACCCATAGTTGACCCATCTTCTAGCCGTAAAATATTTTTGACCGTAAAGTGAGGACATAGATATTGTACGTCTATAACTAAACAAGCGTTTTGGTTTTTACCAAGTGGACGTCCTGTAAGAAGTCACCTCAGAACGTAAACAGAAATAAAGGGCTCCACTCGTAACAAAATAGTCCGTGTAAAGACAATAGATTACATAAACAAAAGTAGTAAAGGTGACAACAAAGTTTGCTAAACAGAGGTAACATAGGATAACATACCAAACTTGACCGCCTCGTTAATACACAATATCCAGACTTATGAACAAGATGTCCGATAACTCGATAGTTAACTAAAGGTTAAAGTAGTTGTTCAGGAAGTTAACTTCACCCACAAACACCGATTACAGAAAGCTGAATCAAGTAACCGCAGACAGCTATTGCCCTAGTCTAAACATCTCAGAACTTGTGAAAAATATTGGGAAAAACAGAGTGTTCTGCAAACTTGATCTTAAGAAAGGTTATTGGCAGGTACCAATGGAACAAAATAGTAAAGCATACACAGCTTTCACTGGACCTGATGGCCGCCACTGGCAATATAGGGTTATGCCATTCGGATTAAAGGGCAGTCCATCAACTTTCATGCATCTGATGCAAAAAGTTCTACAAAACTATCTAGGAACAATTGCCGATGTTTTCCTTGATGATGTCATAATAAAAGCAGATAATTATGAAAATCTCCTGCATAATCTGAAACTGGTGCTAGAAAGATTCCGCATCTTCAACCTTACACTCTCTTTGGACAAATGTGAATTTGGTGTTAATGATGTTGAATATCTAGGACATCAGATCACCGCCACCCAAAACTTTGCTTCCTCACATCATGCAAAAGCCATCCAAAATCAGAAATATCCAAAGACAAAAAAGGATTTGCAATCATTCCTTGGAATATGCACATGGTTGCGTGATTATGTGACAAACGCAGCAGAAACTCTTGAACCTTTGTACAAGATGCTTAGTCGCAAGCCCTTCAAA
>NW_007422372.1:0-522 GCF_000475195.1 Diaphorina citri
CATTTAATTTGACTACGGCGATGTTTTAGTTACGCGCTTCTGTGTCTTGGTATGCACGTCAGGTTTTGTGAACAAATGAAAACTTTACAATTTTGTACAGTAGAACCTCGATTATTTCAACTAATTGGAACCGGGGGTAGTTGAAATGATCACTTTCTATGATCCTTTCCTCTGATAAGATAGGAATATAGGATATTCTTTGAAAGATACATGGAAAAAAAACAACGGATTTTGGAGTTGATGTAATAGAGAGTTGAAATAATGCAAGTCAAAATAATCGAGGTACAAGTTTGGGCCATTGAGAAGCACCACACACACCTCCCTCTCATTATCCCAGACGAGATCACTTTCCCTTTCAAGCTTACACTCTCACTATGGTGAAATTTTACTTGCTCATCCAATCCTACATTTGGGAGCAGACCGTTCTTATAGCGGCAAAACGTAACTAAATCGTGCATTTTCCCCTTTACATGAAAATTCTATTGGGGGTCTCCTCATAGAATCCCCATGTTTTTCTCTTCT
>NW_007422374.1:0-522 GCF_000475195.1 Diaphorina citri
AAGTGCTCAAATCAATAGAAAACTTTGTATTCTAAAAGTAGGTACATAACACATATGTGTAGATTAATAATTTCATAGCAGGGTTACATAAAAGTATGCTATGGCTGAACAACATCTGTCCCATGATGACGAGACTAATAATATTTCCTTTTTACATTTGTTTCAGTAAAAATGTGAGACTTCAACTTCCCATTAGAACATCTGTCATCCTATATAAAGATTCATTCCAAGCAGAAGCAACAACCTCCACAAGGATTGTCTCATCTTATGCAGTAATTAATTTAAAAACATGCAGGAATTTGACATAAACCTTGGAGATTAAATTATGAACTAAGAAAAAAAAAAAAAAAAGATTAACAATGTAGTAACCTATGTAACATGTAATAACATAACTACCAATTAAATTAAATGAATTTGTGTCTAACACTCAAAATTATTAAAGTTCATTTTATACAAGAATAATACCATACACTAACAAATCCCAAATTCAACACAGTTGCCCTGGGTAGTAACATTAAAATT
>NW_007422375.1:0-522 GCF_000475195.1 Diaphorina citri
TTTATTTATTATTTTTTTTTTTTTTTTCAAATTACTTATCTTTTCACATTTTTAGGCTAGGGCCTGTTGTATCAACTTTAACCAAAGCTTGAAGGGGCTGTTGAACATTACAGAAAACATCAAAGAATAAAAAGCCCCTAAAAAAACATCAGCCAAGTACTTTCATAGGAGTAGCAACAGTAAGGCAAAGAGGTTGTATCTAAAACAACTTTAGGCACAAGGTCTCTGATTTCAATACATAACTTCGGAACAGATCTTTTTCAAAAAGGATGTAGAATAGCACGTTCAAGTTGTAGTAATCTAGTAATCAATCAGTACCTACTACGAGTAGGTATATGTCTGACCAAGCTTTAATATTCCTGTCCTGGGCGCAAGATAATTCCCCTTTCTTTGAACTCATTTTCCAGCTTTTTTTGAAAAATTTCATTCGAAAAAATAATTTTCCAGAGGGGTTTAGAGGCGAGAGCGAAAAGCTTTAATCATACTAATGAAATGAGTCCATAGCCTTTGCAGACTCTGCAC
>NW_007422377.1:0-522 GCF_000475195.1 Diaphorina citri
CGAAGTGTTTTTTTGGGGGGATATCACTATTTTTTGCTGTAAGTACTTACCCATCTAAGTTCATAGACATTAATTTTTTATAAATGAACCTAATTTTTAAATAGGTACCCACGTAGTTGCTTCAGAAGTAAGCATATTCAGTATTTAGGTAAAATGAAGTAGTGCCCAAGCAATAGGCAATGCCCACCTAATATGAACCACTTCGGTGCCGGCACGGTGCCTAGGATATGTTACAGGCAATGTAGAAAGTGTGCTCGACGAAAGTTTAAAGTTATCGAAAACTTTTCCAAAAAAGATCTGTCAAAAGACAAGGTTTGTGAGACCATGTTGAAGGTTAAGTCTCCTAATTCATGAAGCGGTCAAACTTTCTTAACTTGGCGGGGCGGAGCGCTACCGCGCTCCTTAATAGGTAGTTAATACATGATATGTATATCAAAGTTTTGCCTCACTTGGGAATTGAACCAGGATATTCCTCTTTCAAAGGCGATTTCAATTGAGAAAATCTCCAGAGAAAATAGGTGA
>NW_007422378.1:0-522 GCF_000475195.1 Diaphorina citri
GAAAATACGGATGGTGCTTGGCAGTGTATTACAGAAATGGGGAAGACCTCAGAGCAAAGGGCAATGTAAAACCAGATGTGCCATGAGGTTGCTGTACTGCATTTGTATATTTTATGGACCCAGTAAAAAGGAGCTAAATCAGTCTCTTGACAAATGGACTCCTATACACTCAGTTATTTCAACAAATAAAATGAAAATCCATCCTGTAATGGTGACAGGCTAAAAGGAAAAAAAAATGTTTAAATGGTCGTTTAATGGTTTTGTTTTTATGTATAATAAATATTATCTATGTCTTTTTATCCACTTGTGTAAGCAAATGAGTTGTTATTTTCAAAGGATTTGAACATAATAAAATAGAAGAATGAAAACAAAACAAGAATTGTAGATGTTATTTCTGAAGTCTTTTTTATTCGCATTCAAAAACAATGCTGTTCGAGTTCCGATTTAAATAAGTACAAAAAGCATAACAAAATAAAATAGACAGTATAAAAAAGAATGACTTAGAGTTCAGTGGACCTTTTT
>NW_007422379.1:0-522 GCF_000475195.1 Diaphorina citri
TCCTTCTCTCTTCGATTTCGGGACGATAAGACCATAGCAGTTACAGTTCCCTCTGTCAAACCTCTTAAAAAAAGGTCTCTTGTTCCACATTTGTGCCTTCTGAGAAACATCTATTCTTTCAATAGTTCTCTAGGTATATGTCGAACGTTTCGAAATTGTCACGTAAACGACCATGATGTTAAATTGCAACTCTTGAAATTGCAATGCAGTAGCTGAAGAGCAAGAGTTTTTGACTGAATGCTTTTATTTTTGGGCCCGTAGTCACTATTTATCACACATGGTTCATTGAGATTGAGATTCTAAATCATTCTGGAAAATACTTAAAAGGGTCGAACTTTCTCTTCCGAGCTTTCAGTCTGTAGGTAATAAATATGTAATTGAAACCTTTTTCCGGTTGGAAAATTGCCTCTCATGACCCTTAATCCCTTCCTTCCCCTCTTCACTTTAGGCCATTTTATTTTCGAGATGGAAGGGGGCGATCTGAATTGTAAAACAATTCCGTGAGAATTGAACATCCGTGTT
>NW_007422380.1:0-522 GCF_000475195.1 Diaphorina citri
AGAGCTTAGATCTGGCTCTCTATGTTAATTATTTAGTCCAGAACAAAATATAATAATGCAACCTGAGCGTTAAACAGAGAGGATTTGGTTTACAGTGTGTTCGAGGATTCGAAAATTGTTTGGAAATGGTGCAAATTGAGCGACTGATTATATTCAAGGGACCATAAGTTATATAGTAATCCATGAAGTGAGGATCAGTGCAACAAAAGGTAGAGCACCCCTAAAATTCGCTGATAAAATCAGCAACAGTAAATTGCAAAGTGTTTGCTACAAAGTATCTATTTATCCCTTTTCAGGTTCAATCCTAGGCGATTGTTGGAATTTTATTTAACCTTATGTATTTGAGAATTGGAATACGTAATAATAGAGCTATAAGGGTTAGGTGGCACAGAACGCCTCCGGCGTTAACCACGCCTAGTGGTTACCTTCCGCTCTAAAGACCAGAACTTCCGGTATAAAAAGGATATGACTGATCTTCGAGATACACCCTGTAGTAGGTATCTATCCAGTATCCAACATGGC
>NW_007422381.1:0-522 GCF_000475195.1 Diaphorina citri
AAGTATTGTATAGGTACTGTATAACATACATAGAATAATTGAGGAGCTGGGTGCAAAAAGGGAAATATGGATTTTTTGTCCTTTTTGCAGAAAACAGTTTTTTGAATAGACCGTGGTGCGCTCTCTATTCCAGCGTTTGAACTGCAGTGATAACTTTTTTTTTCGATGAGTTACAGCGTTTTTTGTAAACATACTGTTCAAGGATTTTGATGAAAAATTGAAAACTTTAAAGTTAAATATCTCAGTTTGATGATTTTCATTTATTGCCCTTTTTGCACCCAGCTCCTCAATTGTACACTTGTTTAAAAAGGTACCTTGTTTTCAACTGAATGTTTCACTTGCCTTGGAAACTACATTTTCCGGTTCCGGGGAGTTCCCTAAACTACGGACACAGATAGCGACGGAAACTACAAAACAGATGGAAACGAGACTGTGAGAACAAAGGGACCTGCCTCGGTGGTGTAGTGGTCAAGGCGCTCGCCTGGTAAACAGGAGGGCGTGGGTTCAATCCCAGCCGAGGTA
>NW_007422382.1:0-522 GCF_000475195.1 Diaphorina citri
CTACAAGGAGAAAAATCTACAAATGTACAAAATTACGAGCTACATTTAATATGAGATTTTCTAATTTCCCTTTCATTTTCCTTCTTGTTGAAATAGCAACACGCGTTCAAGGAGTAAACGTCGGCTTACCTTGAGTAGTTGTGAGTTGATCCACTTGGTGAAAGTTTTCTTCTGGACATCTTCTCTCTCATCTAGAAACACAAGAAAGAAAAGGCGATTTTTTACTTTCTATTACCTACTTAAGTATAGCAAAGCTATAATCTCAAGCACTTTTGAACGTAAACATAACCATTAATAATGCGTGTCCACGTTTTGGAGTGGCTAACTCTCTTTGTCCCATGAAGATACTCGTATATTATTGTCTTGTTGTTTTGCACATCAGAAAAGTACTTGTAAGATCAAGTGTTAGATAGCACGATGACAAGGAAAGAAACAGACCTGGGGTAAGCACCAAGAGTATTCCAGAGCTGGTAGGTAGGTGCTACAGGTTTGATAAAAGGGGTTCATTGAACTTCATCAAGA
>NW_007422383.1:0-522 GCF_000475195.1 Diaphorina citri
GTGCCCGCTTTCCACGTGATTTAAATGTTATTATTGGATTCGGATTGTCTTCTTCACAGGATGATGGTAGTCAATAGTTATGGTAGTTTCCCATCTCACTGTCATCTGACACAGGCTCTGTCAGATACATTCCACTGACTTCTCTAATCGGAGCCAAGAAAATTAGCATTTTTATTGAAACACTCATGCCGTAAATTTCCGTCCTTTCCACATCTGTTGTAGGGGCGAAAAATAATGATGGGTGGAAAAAGATTTTCACACCTTGTGCCTCTTAGGATATCTTCTTAGTTCTTACTTGTAGGGTATAATAAATAATTGATATGAGCAATAATTTATAATTCTCACACTTGGTCTAAACGTTGAAAGTCGTACCTAATCCGCTGCACCTAAATATTTACAAATACATAATAATACATACATAGGTAGTATCTTTTTTCTTGATTAAATATTTTCATACCTGAATCAAGAAAATCTCAGTCAAGATAGACAATTTTACATATCTCTTGAGGAAGTTCACCACAG
>NW_007422384.1:0-522 GCF_000475195.1 Diaphorina citri
GAGAGAGAGAGAGAGAGAGAGAGAGAGAGAGACAGCACAACCGGATCAGGGACGGACTTGGAATGGAGAAGGTTTTAAATATTTTTTATTGAAAAGAGGGGAAATGTTTGGAAAATGATTTGAAAAGGAAATCGAGTATAACTGGGACAGAAAAATAAAGCGGTCAAAATACCGCCAACCGCAGCACCTATCTCAACCAAGTTTCATGTCGCATCCTTGTTTTGTGAACTATATACCAAACTTCAAGTCTCTAGCTCATACCGTTCCCGAGATATTGTTAAATTACAGCGAAAACCGCCAAAAAGCGGTAAAATGCCGCCAACCGTTGCACCGGTCTTAACCAAAAGTTTCGTGTCGCATCCTTGACACATTAGACAGCTACATACCAAATTTCAAGTCTCTAGCTCTTACCCTTCTCGAGATGTTTTGTTTACAGACAGAACCACAGACAGACAGACACACACACGGACCAATGGCTGAAACTTTGGATTTAGGCTCTAGGAACCTCAAAACGTGTTTTGG
>NW_007422385.1:0-522 GCF_000475195.1 Diaphorina citri
GCAATACTTTCATTACTAGTATAGCTCCGCTATACTGTAGTAATAGAAAGTAAAAAATCTGGTGTGAACATCACACGAATTTCCTTATACTATTGAATGATGCTTATTTGGGCGTTCTTCTACCGTAAATTTTACAATATCTCTAACCGTTTTGTCGCTATAGCTGAAAACCGCCAAAAAACGGTCGAAATCTATCCAAAAGCGGTCAAAATACCGTTAAGCACAGCAACCATCTCAACCAAACGTTTTGTGTTGCATCCTTGTCACATTTGTGAACTACATAGCAAATTTCAAGTCTCTAACAGTGTAACTCATAATGTTCCCAAGATATCATTAAATTAAACCAAAAACCGGTCAAAATACCTCTAAGAGTTGCACCGATCTTAAACCAAATCGCCAGATACCGGTAGCTCGCGATCGATTGGTTGGCGATCCCGATCTAGGAAATCCTACCTGACGAATCCCAGAACCCATTCGGACAGCGTAAACACCTCCAGATCGCCTCTCTGTATGGTGGCCGAT
>NW_007422386.1:0-522 GCF_000475195.1 Diaphorina citri
GACCAAGGTATAAACTCGGGAAAACGGGGACATGGTTTGGTGAATTAATATCATAGTTTATTGTTTTTTCTTCGGAGATGGAGAGAGAGAGAGAGAGGAAGAGGAAGAAAGAGAGGGCTAAAAGAGGGAGTGAAAGGAAACAGAGGGAAAGAGATAGACAGATTCATATAGAAAAGAGAAAGACGGAATGAGAGGCGGAGAGAGAGAGAAAGAAGGACAGTAAGAGGAGGGAAAGAGGACTTGGGGAGAGATGGTGATAAAACGGAACTAAAGCGTGAAAAGGGAAGGAAAAAGAAAGAAGTAATAAATGGGATAATAAGTAGACGGTAAAATTAGTTCAGTGAACCCTAGATCCTGTTGGGACAGTGACAGTACTGAACTAGGAAAACCCGAAATAAAGTCGAATGTGAGAAAGCCATCTGACTAGCTAAAATATTTGAATTAAAAAAAAAAAACTAATCAGATTGCTTAATCCGAGAGTTTAATTATTTGTTAGCTTTATATTAGAGTTAAACTTGAACC
>NW_007422387.1:0-522 GCF_000475195.1 Diaphorina citri
CGATTTCGGGACGATAAGACCATAGCAGTTACAGTTCCCTCTGTCAAACCTCTTAAATAATAATAATAATAATAATAAATGGTTCTGTGAACTATTGAAGCCACTCTGAAGAAGGGCCTTTACGAGGAGCTTATTCGCTGGATCCAGTCCAAAATTTCGAATGAGAAAATTTTCATTTTTTTATCTTGTTGAAATGGACATTGGTCAAATTTCATCAAAATCGGACAAATTGTTCGAGAGTTACGGAGTGAAACAAACTGGCGGATAATCTGATTCCATAATAATAAAATTGTTTGGTTTAATAGATTGCATAATAAAATTGTTTAGGTGAAAACTTAGAAAATAACTTCTTTCTTTCAACTAGGTATCTTGACTTGACGTACCTACCTATTGTCTGCCTATGTGTCTACCTACCTATTCTTAGAAGTAACCATCTGTTTTTTCGTCTGTTTCACAGAGGATATCCGAGACATGAGCATCACCGCCGCCAACACTGGAACCTCCCCCTGCACTCCTGTCTGT
>NW_007422388.1:0-521 GCF_000475195.1 Diaphorina citri
TTTAACACACAAATAATCAGGGACACTTTGAGGATCTTTGGAAGGATGGTCATTGGTCACCCACAGAAGTACTGACCATGCACAATATTGCTCATCTTCGGTGACTGCGGTGACAGAACGAGGACCGGTTTGTCCAAGGTGTTGAGTCCTTCTTCACCAAGATATCGAACGAAATGACTAATAATGCCCTCTTCATTTCTGTAAGGCCAGCCACTCACTATTAGGTAGACCTGATCAGGTCCGCCTTTCAGGTCTACCTGATAGTGTGTGTGCTCATCATGTACCTATCAGATAGACCTGACAGGCGGACCTTTTCAGCCGTACCTGTCAGGTCTCAGGTAGTGTGTGTGCTCATCAGGTATCAAGTGTAGATACCTGTCAGGTCTACCTGATAGTGAGTGGCTGGCCTAACTTTTTTTCTGCAAATCTCCGAGACTTTGAAAATGAAAACGAGTTCCGAATGGAAACAATATGGTCTGGCCTTGATGGTGAAAAGATGGTAAGAGGCCCGGAGGTTTACC
>NW_007422389.1:0-521 GCF_000475195.1 Diaphorina citri
CACGCTGGAGGTTCCGGGTATGATTCCCGGTGGGGTCGCAGTTTTTTCGTCTCTGTGCTTGGAGTTCGAGGTGCACACGGTCTCGTGAGCACGATTGGGCAGCAACTTTGATCAAGTAGCCTTTTAAAATGGCCGTATTACCAATGTGAAAAGATTATTGACTTATAGCTTAGAATATTCAAACTGGTTTTGTTCTTAGTACAATCCTCTACTTTTTTGTAGGGTATTGAAAAACTTACCGCTTACCAACTGCATGCAACGTTGCCTAACTTCAGTAATGGAACCGGTGCAATAGTGCACTCTATCACCTCTAGCTTTAGAACAAACTTGACGAGCTGTTATTGGAAATTTTACCGTTTTCCAACTACGTGCAACGTTGCTCATCTTCTGTGAACCATTGAGTACTGGTGCTTTTAACGTTCTTTCACCACCAGCTTAGTTAAAGCTTAAAGCATTCAAACTGGCTTTGTTCTAGCACAATCCCTCTAACAATCTCTTCTTTGCGGAAAGGGTATTGGAAA
>NW_007422390.1:0-521 GCF_000475195.1 Diaphorina citri
CTTCTCTCTGTCTCACTCTCTTCCAATATTAAAGTGCTGGTTTAAACTCAATGAAAAAGGGGAGGTTGCATAAAAGATCTCTATACAGTTGGACTAGTCGCATATCACACACCTATAACGCAAAAAAAGGACAGAAGAGAAAGACAAAAAAGAAGAAGAAAAAAGAAGAAGAGGAAGAAGAAAAGAAGAAGAAGAGGAAGAGGAGGAAGAAGAGGAAGAAGAAGAAGAAGAAGAAGAAGGAGAAGAAGAAGAAGTAGAGGAAGAAGAGAAAGAAGAAGAAGAAGAAGACGAAGAAGAAGAAGAAGAAGACGAAAATGAAGAAGGAGAGGAAGAAGAAGAAGGAGAAGAAGAATTTTTCTTAGCCTTTCCCAGTCTCTGTATTTCCTCACCCTCCCTTTCTTTCACCCTCCTAGCTTCCCTCACTCCCTCTGCAACCTTCATTTAGAAGGAAACCTTGTAGGTCATGGGTAGGTACTCAAAGCTACCAAGGGTCGTGGGTAAAACTTTCATCCCCGGGGAGT
>NW_007422391.1:0-521 GCF_000475195.1 Diaphorina citri
GCTAACACAACATTGCCTAGGTACAATATAACAATGCATTTAACAGAAAGGACAGCGTACAGGGTAGCTTATAGGTACTTTGAACTTGGTTTAGTCATGTAATACCCTTATCCTTTTGTTCTGAAGGGAAACCCAACTAAAGTTTCGGCCTAGAGAACGTTCGAATTAAGCTCTGGCCATTTATTCAGATCTTCTACGTAACCTACAATTCCACGAACAATTTCTAGTACAATAGCTATAGGCCCTAGTAACAAGCAACCGGGGAGTCGAAAGTGGTTAAATAATACTTGGAAGGAACCTAGATTTCTTGGGGTCCTAAGAGTTTTAAAATCTCAATGTAGGTACCTATAAAATGAATAATACCTATCATGGTATATTTCCTGTTTGCAGTGCCCCCCAACATCTTGGACACCGAAAGCACTCCGTCGTCAGTGGCTGTCAGGGAAGAGTTCAACATAACTCTAACGTGTAAGGCTGAGGGCTTTCCTGCCCCTGAAATCAAATGGCGGAGGGAAGACAAT
>NW_007422392.1:0-521 GCF_000475195.1 Diaphorina citri
GGACATTTTAGCGTCCCCAGAGGATTTCTCGGGACAGCGGGACCAGAGGCTCCAAAGCGGGACGTATGGTCAGCCTATCCATGCGCTATGCTCTTTCTGTTTTGAACCTTAGTGCGCAGCCATAGACCATGGACCATTGACCCTCGTCAAGACCATCGACCATCGCAGAAAAAATACTCAGCTCAATTTCTTGATTTTCTGTGAGGGTCGATATTATGGTCAAGGCTCCGTTGAGGACGCTTCTATTCATTAGCAAGGTTTGTTTATTTTCTCTTGGGTTGGTACTAGGCGAGGATCGATGGTCGGTTCTTCGTTGTGGACGCCTACTCATACCTAGAAATAAAAAGTCAGGAAATGAGACCCAAAATAAACCGAGTGCCTATGCTACTGAGAAATTGGCTGAGTTGAGGAAAAAGTAGAGACCTAGAACTTAGAGAGCCTGCAGCTTAGAGACGAAGTGTAAAGGCCTTAATGGAGAGCCTTGGGGTAACCTTTCTTATCATAATATACTGTCTGTATAC
>NW_007422393.1:0-521 GCF_000475195.1 Diaphorina citri
GACCGGAATCAATTCCGATCTTTCTTAAAACAACCTGTAATATTTGGAACGATTTCGGGAAATTTCATTTTTACTGACGGTCCGATTAAAAAGAATATTTATCATTTGTTTTAAGTGTTGGAAGTATAAAGTCGACAGGCAGTTTGTGGGGATTTCACTATAACTTTTGGAAAGATTGCATGTGTCTTGGGTCCTGACTTTGTTGATGTGTTGAACCCAAACAAACGGAGAAATGGGTACCACAGTAGGTACTCTTTGATGGAAGGAAAACGCCACTGATTATTCTATTAGTAGTCAGCTCCCATGGCGTAGTGGTCACTGCGCTCGCCTTGCCTGTGGGAGACCCCGGTTCGATTCCCGGCGGGGTCAAGAAATTTGTATCATGCTAATGATTGATTCCGTGACTGGCTGTTACGGGGCCCACTCAGCCTTGTTAGGAAAACGGCATACTACGGGATGGGCATGCTACGACACAGACCACAAGCGTCCAATGTAGCAGTTGTTTCATCGCTACAAAATAA
>NW_007422394.1:0-521 GCF_000475195.1 Diaphorina citri
TGATCTTTTTCTTTTATTGTTCCTCCTTCTTCTTCTACATCAATTCAAAATTCAAAGCAATTAATTCATCTGATCACACACAAATTTAAATAAAAACCACTGAAGTTAACCTTGCTATAAGCATTCAACATTAGTCCCCCATCCTTCCTAAGTACCTCCAAACTCACAAGTTCTTTGTTCCAAGTACCTGCAAGTATTTTTGACCCGTCCACTATTTTAAATATTCCATATCAATGAGAAGCTCTTCGATTGGTCGAAAATGTTTATTCAAATTTTCTCTGTCAGATTCATTAACCTTTTCCAAAACTTTACAAGGACTATAATCTGATCTGAGTTAATTGTCGACATAAATTAACCCGTATGTCAAGATCTCAAATTTCTTGAATTTTTGCTGATGAGAAGGTTGACATTCCGAATTTTTCATTAAGACGTTAGTGAATTTTTTCCAGTGGGCACTAATTGTTTTGAACCATGTATAAAATGGAGATAAATATTTAAGAGATTATATTAGTAAAAAAAAA
>NW_007422395.1:0-521 GCF_000475195.1 Diaphorina citri
GAGAGAGAGAGAGAGAGAGAGAGAGGTGGAAAGATAAAAGAGAGTGCGAAAGAGGAAGGTGAAAAATGGACGGGCCGAAAGACATGAAAGACAAATTAAAAATGAAGAAAGAAAAGAGAAGAAGATAAAAGCTGAAAAGAATTGAACAAAAAGAAAGAGGAAGGAGTAGGGAGGAAAGAGGAAGAGAAGGAAGAAGGAGGAAGCAAGATAGCAATAAGGGAAGAAAACCAATTCAAAGAAAGTAGGAATAGAAGAGGAAGGAAGAGGAAAGGAAATAGTGATAAAGTATAAGAGGCATATGGAGAGAGAAAGAGAGCAGATTAGAAACAAGATGGATGGGAAATTAAAGCCACTTCCAGTCAAACATCTCTCCATTTTTATCCCATCCAAACTTGTGGATAGGAAATGAGAGCAGCAATTGCCGTGCATCGAAGATTTAATAGTACGTCACATCTGTAAAACACGAAATACGGCAATATGTAGGAATCTGCCCAGCAAGAACACAACCAAAGTTGAGAAAG
>NW_007422396.1:0-521 GCF_000475195.1 Diaphorina citri
AAATAGGTAGGTACATAAATATTGATTTTCCTTAACCAAGATCGAAAAATTCCCGGAGGGACGGGCCCCGCTTGTTTATTACTATTGTAATAATAAAGGAAGGACGGACTAAAATGGAGGGAGTGAAGAGTTGTGAAAGAAAGGGATAGAGAGAGTGAGGGATTAGATAAGAAGGAATGAGGATAAAGGGAGGGAGAGAGAAGGAGAGCGAAAGAGGGGTGGCAGTGAGGGTAAGATAGGAGAGTGAAAGAAAGGGAGAGACAAGAAAAGATCTAGAAAAGGCTAAGAGAAATATTCCTTCGCCTCCACCTCCATTTTCACTTTCGTCTCCACCTTAACTTTTGCCTTCACCAACATCTCCACTTTCGCCTCCACCCTTACTTTTGCCTCAACCTCCATTTTCGCCTCCCCCTCCATTTTCACCTCCACCTCCATATTCGCCACCACCTTTACTTTCACGTCCACCTCCAATTTACCTCCACCTCTCTTTTCACCTCCACTTTCATCTCCACTTTCACCTC
>NW_007422397.1:0-521 GCF_000475195.1 Diaphorina citri
ATCCCATAATGGTTGATCCCGTTTTTGGGATATGCAGCTACTATAGGGAAATCCTTAAAAATTGTCTAAAAAAAAAAAATAATATATTGAATTGTATATTTTCAGGTATGCTGACTTGAAAAAAGTGGTTATTTTGCCGATTTAAGAGGCTATAACATCCCATAATGGTTGATCCCGTTTTTGGGATATGCAGCTACTATAGGGAAATCCTTAAAAATTGTCTAATATATTGAATTGTATATTTTCAGGTATGCTGACTTGAAAAAAGTGGTTATTTTGCCGATTTAAGAGGCTATAAGTATTACAGATGGACAAGATGGCGGCTAAATAAGACGAATAAATTAATTTTCTATTCTTTTAATCCAGTTTAGGCCAAGCTGTACATAAATTTCGACATACGGATACGGTGCGGTGGTGGTACCGAATTTGCTGTTGAATACTGATCTCAGGACAACTTTCAGTACCTATTATGGTGTCGATCAATCGTGTCGACAAGGTAAGTTATAGAGTCAGAGTGTGCA
>NW_007422398.1:0-521 GCF_000475195.1 Diaphorina citri
AAAGAAGAAAAGGTGAAATGGCAACCATTTTCTTTCCATTAAAAGTTTGCATGAAATATAACGAGATTTAAGGGGAAAAATTAATTGTTTTTTGCAAAATTCACGATCATTCTTTTCTGCATTGAGCAGAAAAGAACCATCCATAAGGGGAATTCGATTACCTATTCCTACTCACAGGAGATTTCATGGCAAAGTAGAGCTTCCGCCTAATTTTCGGATCATGCAAATCTTATTTTCAGCCCTAGTAGGTAGTGTATGATGCTTGTATTGCTTATTCAATTATGCTAGCAGAATCTACACTCCTATAGATTAATCAAGATAATGCATTAAGAGAGAGGAAGTTTATCAATTTATGGAAGCTGATTTGTTTGATCAGAAAAGGATTGGTGACACGGGTTTCGCACAAGGTTATCCGTTCTCTTATTGCATTGGTCAGTTATTGCAATGTCAATTAAGAAGAAGAAGAAGAAGAAGAAGAAGAAGAAGAAGAAGAAGAAGAAGAAGAAGAAGAAGAAGAAGAA
>NW_007422399.1:0-521 GCF_000475195.1 Diaphorina citri
TAAGCTCAACATATGCTATAATATGAACCTATGTACTTATACATAGGACCATATGCTATTAGGTATTAGATACTAGAGATTAGGATTTATGATGTACCAAAAGGACTTATGTATGCTTTATGTCTTTACTAGAACCTATATGCACCTATCATCTTTCTACGTGTAAAATCTACTTCGGTATATTTGAAGAGATCTATGAAAAAATGGCCATTTTGCGTGCTGTCGACTCGTGAAACAACGGTCCTTTTTCCATTGAGCTCCTCGTTTATAAACACTACAATAATTATTATTGGTACCTACAGTAGAACCTCGATTATTTCAACTAATTGGGGCCGGGGGTAGTTGAAATGATCACTTTCTATGATCTTTTCCTCTAATAAGATAGGATATCCTTTGAAAGATAGAAAAAAAAACAATGGATTTTGGAGTTGAAATAATGGAAGTTGAAATAATCGAGGTTCTACGGTACATGTTGAGATCATGAGTGCCATCATATCTGCATAAGATGCAAGTGAAATGCA
>NW_007422401.1:0-521 GCF_000475195.1 Diaphorina citri
GAGAGATGGAGAGGGAGGGAGAGAGAGAGAGAAAGGGAGTGGGGTTTGATAGAGGGAGCTGTAATAAGTAACAGTGAGGAAGTCTTATAGTCTCGAGAGCAAAAAGACAATTAATTAAGACAAGATAGGATATGGAAAAAGCCTGCCGTTCCGAGAACAAACCTTGTCTGTTTAGGATAAAGTTCGCCCCGGGCGGGAATCGAACCCCACGACCTGGCGCGCGATGGAAAAATCTCGTGACACCACGGTTTGAGAATCACTGACATAGACAATAGACGTTCCGCTTCCATTCAATTTCACAAAAATACACTTTAGCATTTTGGAAGCTCGGAGCTCTGATGAACAATTTATGGGGTGTCGAAAATGTTGAGAGGATTTCATCATCAGCTCGTTCACACTGAATAATTTTTTCTTCGTCCGGATTCAAATTAGCGTGTTCACATTATTTCCAACGAAGAAAAATTCGGAAAAATTGCATGCTACGACACAGACCAAAGAAATCTTTTTTCAAGACATTCAAG
>NW_007422402.1:0-521 GCF_000475195.1 Diaphorina citri
TTTCTTTCTTCTTCCTCATCTCGTTTTAGAGTTTTTTCCCGTGTGTACGTTGGATTCGGGTTACTTCCCCAATCATTGTTGAACTCGGGGCTTCTCAAATTTTCATTGTACAGGTAAATTGAAAGTGTGCTTGTTTATTTTTTGTGAGATAATGTAAATTTGGTTTATTACCATTATCAACAGAAGACTAACACTCTTCTTTCTTAACCTCCATCGTCCGTGAAGTGTAGATGGAGATGATCTTGTCTCTAGTCTAATCTTGGGTTCACCAAATGGCCTAATTAGATTGGTATTAAAGCTGTTGTCGACTATTAACGTATTATCTTATCAAGGAAGAGTAATATTGTCCCCACTGGCAAAATACTATATAAACGAATCCAGTTTTGAGCTATCGTAATGATTATGAGGAAATCTCAAGAAAGTGCAAAATCTCTCTGATGTTATAAAACCGTTGCTGCTCACGTTCAGTTTCAAGCGAAACTCACCAGGTTTCGCCTGTCGTCGGAACGTTGGGTGAGTTT
>NW_007422403.1:0-521 GCF_000475195.1 Diaphorina citri
TTGCTCGGGCAGGTTGAATATACGCTTCGGGTTCGAATGGAACTTGGCAACTAGGTCCTGGAAAATAACGCATAGACAGATAGACACATTTATACATGGATTAATTGGCTATATAACCTGGGAAAACTGAACTTTTACCTGGGAAAACTGAACATTTTCGAGCTTTTTCAAAACTTTCGCCCTAAATAACGGCCGAACTTTATATTTCTCGAGCTTTGGCCCGAGGTGACTTTTGATCGATATTCTATAAAGAACCTCTCTGCACCTTAATTGGGCCGAAGTGTGATGAACTTGGGCCGAAAACTAAAGTTCTCTTGTTGACCAGTTGACCCAGCACCTATGTAAATAAAAAGTATTGTGTCTCTTATAGTTTTATCGCCCATTTGATGACATCATAGGCGGTTCTTGCCTAAATTTTTGGGGGGGCTTTATTTTGAAGGTACTTTAGCTTTATGTAAAAAATCTGGTGTGAACATCACACGACTTTCCTTATCCTATTTAATGATGCTTATTTGAGTATT
>NW_007422404.1:0-521 GCF_000475195.1 Diaphorina citri
CTTTTTCTAAGACTTCTAAGAGCCACGTAGAATTATTGGCACACAGAAACGCTAGGTACTTCAATGCTACAGTTTTCAAGGGCGATAATTTAAGGGGGGGAGTGGAAAGGGCAGCGAATCGAAAAGAAAGGGTATACCTCCGGTTTTAAAGGGACTTGATAATCACTTGGAATGGCAATATTGGCCTGCAATAGTGCTGCAAAATATTGCCTAGTATGTAAGTGAAGTAGTAAGCCTAGTGTTGGTGTCACAGCAATGTGCGGCCTTAGGCCCTTAGAGTTTAGAGTAACAAACAATAATACGAATAGTAAAGAAGGCTTACTATTAATAAATTGTTTATGTAGAGTCATTTGGAATTCACTGTCCAAAAGGTAAAATACCGTCTTTTTTTGAAGTTATGATTTTATATCGTCCCGTCCAAAAGATCTCTTATTTGTTTGTAGACTTCCAAAAGAGATATGTACCTATTACGTAAAAGAGTTCGAAACTTTATGTGGTCCAAGGGGGGGGGGGAATCCCGT
>NW_007422406.1:0-521 GCF_000475195.1 Diaphorina citri
CTGTAATAATAGATCTTCAAGAGGTTGAATGTGTGGACATGGAGTTTTAGTTGTATTTAGTTATATGTAGGCAAGTTTTTATTTACACAAATGGAATTTTTTTGCCTGGGAACAGAGAAAACAGACAGTAGGCAGAAATCAGTGAAGGTTCCTTTAGAATCTTTAGATTCATTGAACTGTAGAACTCACTCACACTCACTCACTCAATTTAAAAAAGACACCCTACAGCCAGCCACTCTCATAAAAATGAGAAAACTGTTCTATGATTTAGGTGAACACAAAGAATTTATCAAAAACAGCCCAGTACTAAATAATGAAATTTCCATATCATTCTTTCAACTTATTTCTTTTTTGACTTGGATGATGAGACATTTGAGAGAGAAAAAAATAAAAATAAATAAATAAAAGTCAAACAACCAACCAAACAAACAAGACAATCATTTTATACTTACAGTGTTTTGTTCACAAGATTGACTTTTCTGTACAAATTATAATTAGACATCCTCCTCTCTCATTATTTG
>NW_007422407.1:0-521 GCF_000475195.1 Diaphorina citri
ATTTTTTCCTGTAGCGATTTTCTTTATGAAGATAATTATTTCGGAAATTGTTGGATGCATGGAGAGAGGAACAGAGTGATATACGGATTGTGGAAATGTAATTAGATGTCCACAGGAAAACATGTTTGGTTTGATTTTTGAGATTGATAAGTTGATAGGCGATTGTAAGTTGATTGGTAGGATCTTTGCTATATTGCCGAGAGGCTGATTTTTCACAACATTGAATACTTTGTTACGAATGAGCCCTCAATATAAAAGTGGGAGCTTGTCATTTCCATCTGATACCATTACCTATTCTTGATAGCTACCTACTTAAAACTCATAGGAGAACTAATAATAGAGCTGTAAATAGAAAAAAAAAAACTTTTTCAAAAGAAAATTTAAATGGAAAATTAATTTAAATAACGGAAACTGAAATTTTCATTATAAAACAACGAACTCTAATTATGAAGACCAAAGTGAAGTGGGTAAGGTACGGTACTATAGAAGAGACAAAATGAACAAATAGATGAAACATGATC
>NW_007422408.1:0-521 GCF_000475195.1 Diaphorina citri
AAAAAATCATTCCCGATACTTATTATACAGACCATGTATTTCACTTACAGAATGATTTTTTTCTTTCTAAAAACTTGACGTTTTTATTTCTCTCAAATTGACATTTTACATCTTACATGAGTTACATGATTAATGAATTGATGGATGTGCAATACATAGTACTGTCACTGTAGAATACACAGTATTGGTAAAGCATTATTTCAGATTTCAGCGCGAAATCATTTAAAATCAAATTCCTGGTAACGTAACGCGACATCGCATAGCGGATCAAACACCGTAGTTTCAATTTCTATGCATGTGCAATTGTGCTTACATTGCTTTTGAAATATTGTTTCATGAGTCAACTGCATTTGACGCGATGTCGTAAGACTAAGATCTAAGATAAGGATCGTCTCTTCTCTTGCTCAGCGTAAACGCACTCTTTATTAACTGAAACATATGTATCATCTGAGGTGACTTTGCACCTGCCCGGGTGACTTTGCACCAACTCAGTAAAATGTTTTGAATGCTGACTGAATGCT
>NW_007422409.1:0-521 GCF_000475195.1 Diaphorina citri
TTATTACTTATAGTAAAGAACCAAGAGGTAATAATAATGGAGCTTGTGAACTAGAAACAATCGTGATAAGGCAAAGTATACGGGGTGGTCGAATTGGAGGATGTCGACACGGTAAAGAGGTCGCGAGAGTTCCCCGCGAGGACAGTAAAGCGCGGTTTAAGATGATGTGTGGTTCAAAGTTTGGGAATAGGTTTCCAAAAGACTAGTTCTGCACCAATCATCGCTTTCTTTTCTTGACTGTCTTGTCCATTCGTAGAAACTTGACCCATCCTTTAGGGCTGTTTGCCCCTACAGCTAAGCTTCTGAGTTGGCTTCTTGTATATGGTGATTGCCTTGTACGTTACTGGACGTTGACAGTAAAAAAAGGGGCTCATTCATCCCTATTTTGCACCTTTTGATATAAGGTAGCTTTTAGTTCGTGTTAACGAATTGAATGTTCAAGAATCTGCACCAGATACTTGAAATTGTAAACACCCGCGGACGTATATGTTTCCTAATTTCTACCCTACGTCGCATCGGTT
>NW_007422410.1:0-521 GCF_000475195.1 Diaphorina citri
TATGTTGTCCCTTTTTTCTCCCTCTCCTTCCCTCTACCTCTCTTTTTCTTTTCCTCTGCTATTAATGGAAGAGAAAGGAAGATAGGAAAAGCTAAGGAATATAATTTGAAACATCGATCCTTAATCAAGAAAGAAATAATCTTTCATTCCGGAATCAGTACCTACACAGTGGAATATATCAGGGGAAGACACATACTCGTGTGGGGCTTTACAAGATATGGCCCACTTACTGGTCTTTTCTCATCTTGAGACACCCTGTTCACAACAAGACCTAATAACAGCCAATGAAACCGCAATCAAGACTGCAACACACTGGCACAATATTTGACGTTGACATTGGGTTTTCCGGACAAGGAAAGTAAATAAGTACCTAGGTATCCCCGAATAACCGATATCTGACATGCATCTAATGAATCATGATCGACTTGCCAGTAAAAGTGCTGATATTGAGAACTAGAGATCATTTGGAAATGGAAATACAAGGAAATACGAAATAGGCAAGAGATATGTACCCCAATACC
>NW_007422411.1:0-521 GCF_000475195.1 Diaphorina citri
AAAAACATGTGTTACACATCCATCTATTCTTACCATGTGTTTGATAGAATATTGAGGAACAATCATGATCATTCTTCTTTCCCTTTGATACTACAATCAAAATTCAAAATGTAAATAATTGATAACAACATTGTATTTAATCCTTCCACTACCTTCCTTGGAAGACTCGACACAGTATTTTTGGGCAAAGAAATCAATAAAGAGATATGATATGTTTGTAGTTGGAACAATAATAGGTGTTTTATTCTTGGTGAGATTTGGAGTGAAGCAATAGCAACCGTGAAACTACAAAATAAACGGAATTTATATCATTCTCTAAACGCGAACACGGCGATCAGTCGCTTTGTTACCTAATAAAATAAACACTTTAAACCCTTACTGGATGGAGACGCTACATATAAATTTGTAAATGTAATCTTTCGTTAAACGCAAATCCTTATTGTATATTAGCATAAATTACAATGACCCTATCTTTGGCATTAGTCCCGAAATTTGTCAACACGGTTACGAGAATTTAAATT
>NW_007422412.1:0-521 GCF_000475195.1 Diaphorina citri
AGATAGAGAAAAATCTGGGCTACAAGGGAAAAATAAGAACATTGAAATCAAACAAGTCTATCAAAAGTTAACTCCAATTTTTACATTTAAAATCCCCCGTAACTATTCAATCAACATCTTTTCCTGATTAAAAAATGCAGATTTTACTAAGTACAAACAGATAATGACCATCTTAAAATGTTATAACACAATTAGTACCTACTATTATCTCTTATTAACAAAACGATAGGTACCTACATAACTAGGAGATCAGAATAACAAAATATAAGCTAGTCTAGTAAATCTCAAATTTCTGAAAATACGGACAAGAAAATACAAATAAAATTGCAAAACTAGGAAAACTTGATTATCAGGAAATAAAACCTCTTGTAAGACTGATAACCCTCAAGAAACAAAACTAAAATCTTTAAACATTAGAACATATTACAATAACCAATTTTTGCACCCAAAATACAAGATATTAGATACAAATTCAATCAAATTGGATGCTAATACACTTAGTGTCACTCCTTCTGAGTTTT
>NW_007422413.1:0-521 GCF_000475195.1 Diaphorina citri
TCCATACCTCGGCTGGGATTGAACCCACGCCCTCCTGTTTACCAGGCGAGCGCCTTGACCACTACACCACCGAGGTAGCAAGATGCCCCATATTGCCCCAATAACCCATTACTAAGAAAATTTACATAGATACATACATAGTTAAATACCTAAGTACATAAATAAAATAATATTGTTCTTACCTCTTCTCGGAACCTTTTGACGATTTCTCCTTTTTTTCCTATGATGCTTCCAACTTCCTGAAACAGAATTACAAACAGAAGAGTTAGTCAAGTTGAGTGATTTTTGGTGGTTCGCATCCACAGTCATGAAAATTAGCGAAGTACCTATTTACAATAAATATTATGTACCTATTGTGTAAAACATCTTGTCTGATCTAGTATACTCTGTCAAAGGGCAAACCGAAAATTGGACAGTTCGTCTTATAAAATACAAGATCAGACTCACATACCGAAGCTTTTGGTGAAGAAAAACCTTTGTTACTAATTTTTCCGAAGTGAAAGTCTAGTTTTCCTGTACTA
>NW_007422414.1:0-521 GCF_000475195.1 Diaphorina citri
GTTATTGTTGAATTTATAGTAGGGACTTTTGTTCCCTTGTACCTCTCTCTCTTTTTCTCTCTCTCTCTTTCTCTCTCTCTCTCTCTCTCTCTCTCTCTCTCTCTCTCTACCTTTCCTTTTAATATGGTATTAGATAAGGTGTAGTTTCCTTTCGGGAAACTGATCACTGGAAAATTGATCACTGATCCAAAGGAAACTGAATGGAGCACCTAATACGTATAGGGGCTTTATGTACAATTGTACATATACTTACTAAGCCTGACGAAATGGAACCAAATGATCAGAATGATGATAACATCGACCCTGGAAATAAGACAAATGAAGAATTTATCACACACCTTTAAGTTGTGATGTGGCGGACGCAAGTATTCGAACTTGAACAGTTGGTAAGAGGTACTCACTAAAACAATTCCCAAGACAAGAGCACTCACTACCAAGACGGTGTTTGTAATAGTCACCAACAATGCTAGTAGTAAAGATTCGCAAAATATCAGGCAATATTCTGGTTCCAGGATGGCAAT
>NW_007422415.1:0-521 GCF_000475195.1 Diaphorina citri
GACTGACTGACTGCTTCCTCAGATTTGTGTTATATTCATAGAAGTGTTCTTGCTGATACCCTCTGTAGCCGATGTCCGGAGATCGATCTTGGATAATGTTAGAAAATCATGTCTTTGCAATCTTTCGAGTCTTGGACTCAGCTGGAGACACACTTTATTTCGGGATTACGAGTATGTTTTACTTAGGATGTTACTTTTTACGCTAATTCTTATGTATATACCCTTGATTTTCTTGGCTTTGTTGCAGGTATGTTTGCTCTTGAGACTCTTGGTCCTGCTTGTACTCATACATTCTTCTAGGCACATCATGCATTTTTCAGCAGAACTAAAAGAATTGGTAAGTTTTCTATTGTTACGAAATGGACCTTAAGCTGTGTCCACATATAATAATGATAATAATAGACTCTTGAGTGGAAGGTAACCACTAGGCGAGGTTAACGCCGGAGTCGTTTTCTACCACCTAACCCTTAGAGCTCCATTATTATGTGGTCAAAATCTCAAATAAATGAGGATAAAATTCC
>NW_007422416.1:0-521 GCF_000475195.1 Diaphorina citri
GAGTTTTCCAGTTTCCCCATACTGTGTTCTCCCTATCCTTTAGCCTGCATTCTCGCTTTATTAAACGTGATCCCCCCCCATCATCCCTTTTCTTCTTTCCTTTACCTCTTCTTTCTTTGATGGTGGGGGAAGAAGAAGGAAATGATAAGATTGCACAGACAGAAGAGGTGATGGAAAGGATGAAATAAGAGCAGCTTGAAAAAGAAGGAGGAGGAGGAGAAGAAGGAGAAGAAGAAAAAAAAGAGGAGGAGAAGAAGAAGAAGAAAAAAAAGGAGGAGGAGAAGGAGGAGTAAGAACTAGAAGGGAAAAAGAAGAAGAGGCAATTTGGAAAACAAAAACAAGGGGAACACTTAACGACAAACGACATGTTTGAAATGCATTCAAAATAACAAGCTCTGTTGACAGGGGGGTAATAATAATAATGATTGAAATGACAGCTCCTCCCCCGTGATAAATGCATCTGAATGTCACTACAAAGATTTTTCTTTTTATTAAAAAGCATATCCCCATCATTCACGGGG
>NW_007422417.1:0-521 GCF_000475195.1 Diaphorina citri
ACCAGTGCTATTCAAAAATTGTAGTCATAAAAACAAAAATTAGAAAATAAATGTGGGCAGGTGGGCCAATAAATGGTATGTTTTTTAAGTGGGCGAATAAATGGTACACTTACCCTACGTAGGTAATTTCACTCTATTTGGCAAGGGAAAAATGCCCCCTTCTTGAGTTAACACAACTTCTACGAGAGGTCTAAATTCACGCCCATCGGAACCGTCTCAAAATTAGGTATAGGTATTTCTTCTTCTTCGTCGTCTTCTTCTTCTCCTTCTCCTTCTCCTCGGCCATACCGTCTAGTTCTCATTATTTCTTCCTCTTTTCCTTTTACATTTACTAGTTCTTTTCACCTCTCCTTTCTCTTCCTTCTCACCTCCAATTCTTCCCTCTTCTTTCTCACTTCCCCCATTATTATACTATCTGTTCTTTTCACCCCTCCTTTCCCACATCCAGTTCCCTCCACTATCTTTCTCCAATCTTTTATTGTTCTTGTTTTTACACTTCGACTTCTCGGGGGCAACAACTT
>NW_007422418.1:0-521 GCF_000475195.1 Diaphorina citri
CCAAAGTTTCAGCCATTGGTCCGTGTGTCTGTCCTTCTGTCTGTAAACAAAATATCTCGAGAACGGTAAGAGCTAGAGCCTTGAAATTTGGCATGCAGCTGTCAAATGTGACAAGGATGCGACACGAAACTTTTGGGTAAGATAAGTGCTGCGGTTGGCGGTATTTTGACCATTTTTTGGCGGATTTCGCCCGCTTTTTGGCGGTTTTCAGCTATACTGACTAAACGGTTAGAGATATTGTAAAAGTTACAATAGATTAACACCCAAATATAGGATAAGGAAAGTCGTGTGATGTTCACACTTTTTTCACTTCAACTTTCAAGATTTTTTTCTTTTTTTTTTCAGAGAGCTGTAGATAATTCTTTCAGAAAAATCTACCCTACTGAATTTTACAAAGCTCCGAGTGGGCCCAAAATCTTCTATCATTCAATCAGCTGATCATTCACAATACTCACATTTCCTTACTTACCTCTTTGATCCAAATGTTTCAATTTTCAATTATTCCAAATCAATAACCTCAA
>NW_007422419.1:0-521 GCF_000475195.1 Diaphorina citri
GACGTTTCACAATAAAAAATGTTTTACCTATTTATTTTCTCTCACTTGTGAATTTTTTTCTTACTTTCCTTAGCCCATAGGGAAGGAAAGTAATAGTCTACCTATTACAAAGGAGGTTGAAGAGAGAGAACTGTAAATGCCAAGGTCTTATCGTCCAGAAAGAGAGGAGAGAAGGAAGAGAGGGTAGGAGAAAGCCAGCCGTTCCGAGACCGAACCTTATGTGTTCGGGATAAAATTCGCCTCGGGCGAACCCGCGACCTAGCGTTTACAAGGCAGACGCGCAACCCTCCAAGACGACTAGGCTGGCTACCAATGTTTTATAATAAAACATTGACAACATTGTTTAACATCCATTGACATAAAATTGTTTTATGATCTTGTAATAAATCTGTTATCTGTTATTACAAAATTTGATTATTGACAAGGCACGTAACAAAGCTATCCAAGATCGTTTATAATCCCCTAACTTCACCATATTTACATGTGCGTAGAATATTCATGTTAAACATTAACATTTCATT
>NW_007422420.1:0-521 GCF_000475195.1 Diaphorina citri
TTGTTTGCTTTTTATCTTCTGCTTTTCACTCTTTGCTGACTTATGAACTTATGATGTATTCTCATTTTTACATTATGTATGGTCTCCTATGTTTGTTCTTTATCTCATCATATTCTTTTACACATTTTTGCTCCAGAAATGAACACGTGGCTCAAGAAAACAGATCGAAAGAAGTTAGGTATGTACGTAATTATTACTCTATACCAAAAGTTTAAAGTAGTAAACTGAAGCTACTACTAGGGCTAATCAGTTTTGGTCAATCAGTACAAGCACAGTGATTTCCAAGACAATTAGCTCAGTAGGAAAGTGGACATCATTGACTATGCAAAATGTTCCTAGTAGGAGAAAACTATCTCACAGAAGAGTCCATTCATTAAACGTTATGTCAATACTGACTTGTTCATCTCGAAATACTGTTTCTCTAGGAAGTCTAGGAGGAAGACGACTAAAATTTTACCAAACTCCGGTGAAATTTTTGAGAGTTGGAATAAGATAAGTTTGGGAAGGGGAAATATAAGCCC
>NW_007422421.1:0-521 GCF_000475195.1 Diaphorina citri
TTCTTTCCTGTAACTTCTCCTACTTTACTTTTTTTTAACATATAAATAGGTTCTTAATAATATGTATTTCCCCTCTAATCCCTTTTTTCTCTCCCCCTCTTTTCCATCTGATTCATCTCTTGTACTTTTTATTATCTTCCTCCTTCTTCTCCTTCTCTTGCTCTTTCTTCTTCTAATCCTCTTCCATCTTCCCCTTCTTCTTCTTCTTCTTCTTCCTCTTCTTCTTCTCCTCCTACTCCTCATCTTCCTTGTGTCAATTCTAATTTTTCCAATTTTGTCTCCCCCGGCATTTCCCTTCACTACTTCTTTCCCTCTTTTTCATTCTTTTCTCTTTTACTTCTCTCTTTTTTTTTATCTCGCTTCTATTTTACTTAGTTTCGCATTTTCTTCCACCACCTCCTCTTCCTCCTCCTCCTCCTCCTCCTCCTCCTCTTTTAACATCATCTGTCTCTTTTCCCCTTTCCCTTTGCTCAGTTTATTCTTTTCTTATGCTCTCTTACTTTCTAATCTCATTTTCCTCT
>NW_007422422.1:0-521 GCF_000475195.1 Diaphorina citri
ACACACACACACACACACACACACACACACACACACACGGACCAATGGCTGAAACTTTGGATTTAGGCTCTAGAGACCGCAAAACGTGTTTTGGCACTAAAATCTGACCATCGAAAATTTGACCCGATTACATTACTTTCCTTCTTATAGGATAAGGAAAGTAAAAATGGGTGACTACAGGGGCTCCCGAAAAATCAACGGGGCCCAGAAACTAACTCCGACTTCGTAAAACGCGGTCTTAGTCTTAGCGTCTTAGTAATGCTGTGATATCTACAAAAGTTGTGAAAAGGCTCTGCTGTTGAAACAAATAAATTCACGATTTGATTATCAAATCATTTGATTGATTTGAAGTTATTATTCAAAATCGGCATATTGTCGAGTTAAGTCCAGTCATTTGTAGAGATTTTCCAGCCATGTGTGGGTAAATAAGTAAACATATTTGTAGAGATTTTAAATTTTGGATCCGATTAAAGAACAGTTTGCTTGCGAATAGCGAACCAAATAAAAGAACAAAAAAAAAA
>NW_007422423.1:0-521 GCF_000475195.1 Diaphorina citri
AGGGCAATCTTTTTCATACTTCATTGTTTCTAAAAACATTTTCATACTTTCATTTGTTTTATTTACATTTATCGTTGCTATAAGTTTCGTAATTTCTTGTAAAAACAAGCAGGGTCCGTCCCTCCGGGAATTTTTTAGCCCGTGATTAGAGAAAATCAGTACCTATGTACCTACCTAATTTGTTTAATATTCAGTTTATTATTATTCTTGATTTGATTTTTCGATTTTAGTTGTATGTAATGATTTAAAATCAAGACTAGAGCCCGTTCTCCCTTTATTCCCAATATAATGTTTAAGTCACCCATCCATTTATTGGCCTTGCTCGGCGTAGCTTAACATAGGTGACGCTAAAACCGGTCTTAAATGATCGACTGAAGTGTTATCTAAAACTTTCTCGCTTTGAGTTCATAGGTCGTCGCGACAAATTTCAAGATCAGAGAAATTAACGACTAAAGTGTTATCTAAAACTTTCTCGCTTTGAGTTCATAGGTCGTCGCGACAAATTTCGAGATCAGAGCTCA
>NW_007422424.1:0-521 GCF_000475195.1 Diaphorina citri
CTAAATGGCTCACTAGAAACATGTTCCATTCAAAATGTCCTTACTAGTGAAAACACAAGATATGATGTCCCAATAGATGAAGAATCAACTCAGCCCAATGAAATATTTAATGTTGAAGAAACCACAGTACGTAATGATATTAAAGATCCTCAGACCAATCACACTATACTTGTTGAAACCGTAGAACCTCTTAATGAAAACCATGTTTCTTATCCTGAAAATTTCACCCAAGACTTCAGTCTAAAACGTAACGAAGTTGGATATAAGATTAGTGATATCGTAGAAACAAAGTCTCAAGGCGTACCTGAACTTGTTGACATCAAAGTTGAAAAAGCAATTGATATAAATAACAATCCTTATGATCTGACAGATTCACATGCACACCAAATAGAAAACCCATGTCTTCAAAACAGCTTCATTCAAAGGACTGAGACCCAAAACGATCCATCCTTGGAAAAAGTAGACCTCAATAACAACATGGAAATCAGTGCAAGAACACTTGGTACTGATCTCAATGAATT
>NW_007422425.1:0-521 GCF_000475195.1 Diaphorina citri
TCAGTGGATCCGTACATTGAACACATCCACTGTCCTGTTCCACAGCTGATGAACCTGCGGGAGAGGAAAGTTAGTTGAAGTTTATTCCCAACTAAAAAGAACTACAGTGAGAAAAGTTAGTTGAAGTCTAATTCCTTCCACATATCGACTGCAAGATTTCAGTGGATCTGTACATTGAACACATCCACTGTCCTGTTCCACAGCTGATGAACCTGCGGGAGAGGAAAGTTAGTTGAGCGGCAGTTCCAACAAAAAAGAACTACTCTTTCCAACTAGGTACTTTTTCGTGTGTTTTCAGTGGACTATTCCGTCAATAAGACGGATCCTAAAACATGTAACTCCCTCTGCAATTCCTTAAAAGACAGGGTAAGGACTGTAAGGTATAAGAAGTTAAAATGTCAATTATTAAAGTGGACTACACATTAGACGGACCAGACTGCACCAGACCATTCTCCGGACTAGTGTGTAGTCTGAAATTTGGTCCGGCAGTCCAAATTTGCCGCCCCACCATTGGTCCGGTC
>NW_007422426.1:0-521 GCF_000475195.1 Diaphorina citri
CGAGTCCAAGTTAATTCATAAAATATATCTAGGCGTAATAATTGGGGAACGATATTAATTTGTGACAAGCATTTAAATATGCTTAACACAATTAAAAAAACCCTTTGGAAATTCCTTACATTGTACCAGATGGGATATCTGGTACCTACAGCAATGTAGTAATCTAACCTGAGTAGCTACTTAGCTTGTGATTTTTTCCTCATTACCCACAATAGGAGAGGTCTGATATTTTTGTATACAATGTTTTTAAAATGATAAGATTTAATAACCTCTTTAGAAACTTCTCTAATAAGATTAACAATATTACGATTGATTACTCTGCGTGAAGTATCTTTGTAGGTGCTTTAGACCTACCTCATAGATTTGACGTACATCGACCTCAAAATAATTGTATTAGGCCTCTACATTCACGAGTGTCTCAGTCTTATCTTTTATAATAGGTCGATAAAGGCAATAAATTTTGAACAAGTATAAATAGGTTGTCGAATGTTGAGCTTTTCCTCATTCTTGTCATATCCGTT
>NW_007422427.1:0-521 GCF_000475195.1 Diaphorina citri
CTCCGAGAAAGTGTCATCAACTTTTCTTTTATGTCTAATTATGGCCTCTCCTTTTTAGTCCGTCCTTCTTCTTCTCCTTTCACTTTTTCCTTTTCTTTGCCCATTTAATTATGAGGTAATCTTCTGGCTTTCCTGTCCTTTCTCAATTTTCCACAAGAAACTCCTTCTCTTCTCCATCTCTCCCCTTCTTTTTTTCTTTTCTCCATCTCTCCCTTACCTACTATTTCACATTGTTTTTCTTCTGTTTCTCTTTCTCCTCTTTCTTCTCTTCCACCTCCTCCTTGTCCTCCTCCTCCTCTTCCAAATTTTTCCCTTCCTCCTTCTTTTCTTTCTTATCTTCCTCAGACCCCTCCTCCTTTTCCTTCAATTTTTACTCTTCCTCCTTCTCTTCTTTCTTCTCTTCCACTTTCTCCTTCTCATCTTCCAACTTTTACTCTTCCTTCTTCCACCTGCCTCGGTGGTGTAGTGGTCAAGGCGCTCGCCTGGTAAACAGGAGGGCGTGGGTTCAATCCCAGCCGAGG
>NW_007422428.1:0-521 GCF_000475195.1 Diaphorina citri
TTTCGATGGTCAGTTTTTAGTGCCAAAACACGTTTTGAGGTCCCTAGAGCCTAAATCCAAAGTTTCAGCCATCGGTCCATGTGTGTGTCTGTCTGTCTGTCTGTAAACAAAATATCTCGAGAACGGAAAGAGCTAGAGACTTGAAATTTGGTATGCAGTTGTCACATGTGACAAGGATGCAATACGAAACTTTTAGTTAAGGTCGGTGCAACGCTTGGCGGTATTTTGCCGCTTTTTGGCGTAATTTATTATTATCTTGGGAACGGTATGAGCTAGAGACTTGAAATTTGGTATGTAGCCCACAAAAGTGACAAGGATATAACTCAAAAATTTTGGTTACCATAGGTGCTGCGGTTGGCGGTATTTTGTCCGATTTTTGGCGGTTTTCAGCTATACTGACTAAACGGGCGGCATTTTGGCCGCTATTGGCGGTATTTTGTCCAATTTTTGGCGGTTTTCAGCTATACTGACTAAACGGTTAGAGATATTGTAAAAGTAACAATAGAAAAACACCCAAATAA
>NW_007422429.1:0-521 GCF_000475195.1 Diaphorina citri
ATATTTATGGGCATTAGAGTGAACTTTTGAGTTGTATGGCCGCCATACACGCCATACATACACGCTACGCCACTGTCTGTAATAGACCTTAGGAAAAACAATCAAGGTGTGGAAGGAAGGATACCCTCGCTGGTACTTGGTGTCAAGTCACGTGTGATATGATTTGTCACGCCAGTCAAAGTTATAGTCACTCGAGGGCACGTGTCCAATATATTATAGGATGTCCACACCCGTCCGCCTTATCTAGACACGGGGCATTTCCTAGCAGTAGATCAGAGCGGAGGCATTTTTGTCCAGTCATGATTCTTTAATTTGAAGAAAGCCTGACCTGGTAGCTCAGCGCTATTTTTGGTTTCGAGACGTTCTTAAGCAGTAGGTGAATGGGTTTGTGCTTTAAATTTATAGCTTGATTGGGTTTCGTTTACAAATAGTAATAAGGAGAAGATAAGCACAACTGCATAACGTCCGGCTATGAAACTACGTTCCGTCCTGTTCTCCTAATTACCAGGCGAGCGTCTTGA
>NW_007422430.1:0-521 GCF_000475195.1 Diaphorina citri
TTTTGAACTAAAGTTTAACTTAAGCAAGATTTTTCATCTTAAGTTAAGCTTATAAGTTTTCATACATACGGGGGTAAGTTTCCCTTTTTTTCTTTCTTAGTTTTTCATAGACTTTTTTCTTCTTCTTTGTAAAGTTGAGAAAAATGGAAAGTGTTCTATAGTAATAAGATAATATAATAATTCTGTTTATTTTGCCACGTGTTCAGAATTCAGAGAATGAGTTGAATGAAAACTCAAGACGTGTGGAGTAGTATGAAGATATTATGGCAGAGGAAATTTTATTGTTGTTCATACCTGAAATTAGCATAGGTTTTAATAAATATACATAGCTTCCTACGCTTTTATTTTCCTTATCATTTATTAAATTACGGTCTTAATACATAAGAATGAAAGACACTTAAAGAATAATATAAGAGAAAGAAAGAGGATGGAGAGCGAGAGCAAGAGAGAGAGAGAGAGAGAGAGAGAGACAGAGACAGAGAGAGAGAGAGAGAGAGAGAGAGAGAGAGAGAGAGAGAGAG
>NW_007422432.1:0-521 GCF_000475195.1 Diaphorina citri
CTGGATGGTATAGTGAAGAATGGGGGCCCGATTATCTCCCATAGGGTTCCATTGGATTGAGGCGTCCCTCTTGTTACATGTGACTTTCTGTAGACGAGGTGCGTTCGGTACATCTGAGGGAATTGAGAAGAGGGTTATCAGCAAAAATCTTAGCAACAGTAGTTCAGTAATAAACTACCAACAGTAGTTCAGTACTATCTTACCAATAGTAGTTCAGACTTGAAGTCATGCGAAAGAGTTCCGAGGCACATTCCTTTGTTTATTGTAGGTGTCTTAAAAAAAGCAGTTCTTTTTAACCGCCTTTTCGTGATCAAACTGTTGTATTAATCATGAATGTTTATCACATATATGTCGTTACCCGATTAAATAAACTACGCGAAATTTTCCGAACTGACGTGGACTTGAACCACCAACCTCCGCATCCAAAGTTCACCGTGCTAGCCACTACATTACATTGAAATGGGAGACGTTTATTTATTATTATTTTGTTTTGTTTTGTTTTTTTTTTTTTTTTTTTTTTT
>NW_007422433.1:0-521 GCF_000475195.1 Diaphorina citri
CAGAGAAGAAATACTTTTTTTAAAAAAAATCTTTTCGGATTATTTATTATTTTTGACGATCTTTACGAAAAAAATACACTTGGACAGTTATATTTTTCATGAGAATCATCAATTATTTTAGGCCAGTTAGTCTTCAGACTTCTTGTTTACAACACGGTGTTTACAAATAAACATAAAGTGTAAATCAATTCTTAGAAGAAGTCAAAGGAACGGCAGAAGTTTCAAAATATTTGTTTGAAAATTAACATCATAATTATTAACATATTATAAACTTCTTGGCGGCTTAGTAGGGAGGTACCTATAAATTATGAATTCGGACATAGTTTAGTTTATAGTGACACCTGATTCCAGTTAAATGGACATCGGATCGCCTGGTAGGGGGTCTCTAGTTCGATGATTCACATTTCCCCCTGAAAGGTGACGAATTTAGCACCCATACATTTGATTATTCATCAAGTGAGGCAACTTTTTTAGGAGAGAAGAAAAAGGAAATTCGACAACAAGCTATCCCCCTGCTCGGA
>NW_007422434.1:0-521 GCF_000475195.1 Diaphorina citri
CACCTAGCTAAAGTTGTTTGCTTGTTATAGCTATGGAACATGTCCAGTTGTCGAGTACAACCAGCTAACGGATGTACACGTACCACTAGTTTAAAGTTTTAACCGACTGATAAGAAGTGATAAAAACCCTAAATGTCGTCAAGTCTGCAAACAGAACCAAATGAAACCAATCAAGCTCTGATCCTCACCAGCAAGAAGCTGCAAACCCCTGCGGCGCAACAAACACATAACAACTTGGTCTGTAGCCAGGAAGCCGGCTAGGATTCCACAAATAGCAAAAGCACTGGAAGCAGCAGTAACAAAACAAATATTCAATAATCATGCAGAAACGGATGATTTCTCAACATGGAATAATATCGTTCACAGCACAGGGGGTTTGCGAACGTGGGCGCCATGAGAACTGAAAACTTTTGAAAGTAGATAGCCTTGAAGTTCTGCTAGTGGAAGGGCAGAATGAAAAGTAGAAAGATCTGCTACAAAGACTGATAACTGGAATAGGTATAATGATACCAGATTAATTT
>NW_007422435.1:0-521 GCF_000475195.1 Diaphorina citri
GGACAGCATATTAGGTGAGAAACGGTGATTGAGATCAGTTTTTTTCATGTTATTTTTGGATCAGCATCCTTTGGGAAGCTCTCCCATTTTTTATCATATCGGGGACAGTTCTTTACAAACATCATACAGTATTTTATATCACGACATTTTGCTGGGATTTCAACCTGCTCCTCAATAATAGTCCTCACAGGGCTAAGTCCTGAGTGACCCAGAAATAGGCCGGAATTGTTGTCCCCGATCATCAACTCTTCAAATACTAACCACTAGTAACGTTGCTTAACTTCAGTGGTAATTTAAAACTGGCGCAACTCCTGAGATAAATCGATCTGCAAAAATGTGAAAAGTGAATTTTCCCAACAATTTACGTAGAAATCTACCATCCCATCAACTTATTACCCTCAAGTACCTAAATATAATGTAATATTTTATACTTAATACGTACATATCCTCTATTCCAGACTCCTCACTCGCAGTGGCGGAGTTGGTAGTGACTCGAGGGGTTCTGCCAGTGTTAACATCCC
>NW_007422436.1:0-521 GCF_000475195.1 Diaphorina citri
CATCTATGTAATGTTTCGTATTCATTTATGTTGGATTTACTTTTGATTAGGTGAAAAGTTGTTAGGTTTCTAGTTTTTTGTTGTTGAAGCTTGAAGGGAAAACTTTAACTAATTGTAGTGGAAGACCAAAGGGAGAATGTTAAAGGTGCGTCGGTAGACGAAGTTACGAAAATTTGGGCCTTGGGACCAAAACATCGAAAGATATGCCAGAGGGAACAAATTCCGTAATGCTTGAGGAATCTCTGAGTTGGATTTTTATCAATTTAATATGTAGGTTCTTATGATATTTTTAATATGTAGGTTCAATCGTGTGAAATCACACATCTTCACAAAATCTACCGAGATTTGTGCTGTCTCCGCAAAAGTCAAAGGTTGGTCTTGTATTCCAGAAAAGATTAAATAAATATAATAAAATGAAAACGAAAAAGAAAGACAATCTTTCTTCTTTGGGGCTTTTATTAAAATAAGCCCTCTTCTGATATGATATTATTTTAAACAAAAAATAAAGTTCCCATTCTTTT
>NW_007422437.1:0-521 GCF_000475195.1 Diaphorina citri
TTTCCTTTCGTGTTTTTTAGACATTTGATTTTGTTTAATAAACCCATTTATAGGCATCTTCTTTCTTTTAAAATGTTTCATGATGGCAATCTACCAATTTTATACAACAGCGGGGCTTTCTTAATACATTTATCGGGAGATTAAGGGTCGTTTTGGATCTAGCTTTCTCTTTACAGGTGTTTTCGGATCGGATATTCAGGTGATAATTGGATTTTTCCTTTGTATTTCTGGACTTTCTTTTTTATTGACTTCTTCTACCCATGCTTTTTTTTTGCACAAATAGGCTCTCAAGTTTTCACCTGAGGATTTCTAAAACGGGACTTACCTTACGTTTTTTTGTTTTGTCGTTTTTTACGGTTTGATGATCAAAGATTTGCAACTTTCTCTCCTGATTTGTAATCGCTTAGTCCGTAGAGGTGGGAACAATTTAAATTCAGTTGTCCTTTTGTTTAATGTCCTTTGAAATTGATTAGGGAAAATTCTTTGGAAAATGGGTTCTTATTTCTTATTTTTAACGTTAC
>NW_007422438.1:0-521 GCF_000475195.1 Diaphorina citri
TTGATATCTTTTGCTCTCTCTCTCTCTCTCTCTCTCTCTTTCTTTCTTCCTTTCCCTCCCCTTTCTCTCTGTCTGATCGAACGAACTAAGTTCTAAATTTTACGTAAAGAGATAGGTATGTATTCAAAATGTATGCTGAGAAAACTTTCGACATTCGCTACTTTTAAGCGTAAAAACGGAAGTAATGTTCTGGTTTTACGCTCACGCTTCGTGCCGCTGGAGGCGTAACAGAAACGTGTTTCACGGAACAAAAACGCCTCTTCACGCTTATTTCTTCTCAATTTTCTAAAATTTCTAGCTTTAACTTTCTAGGGTACCTAGAAACTAGAAAGTTAAAGCTAGAAATTTTAGAAAATTGAGAAGAAAGTTCATAGTTCATAATGTATAATATTACCTTATTTACTGATGAGGTTTGAGGGAGGTAAGGTAGGGTACAAATACAGATTACAATTTATTCACATTTGAAAAAGTTACCAAGAGTTCAAATTTACTGAAATGGAGCAGTTGCAAATGGTTAAAAA
>NW_007422439.1:0-521 GCF_000475195.1 Diaphorina citri
AAGCTTTTCTTTGACACACCCAAACCCATATCTTTGAATCCTTTCTAATTTATCAATAACATTTCCCAGGTATGTACATACTGAATATTATGAACCTATACTTAACACTTTGAGTGCCATTTCTGATACTACCTAGTCCGAAACTACACATTTTTTACTTGGGCATTTAAAGTGTTAATGTGGGTAGATACTTAAGTACTTAACATCGATAAGTTTGAATAACATGTAGGACAAGTCAAACGTGTGTCTAAGTACTTGATCCTATCTTAGTACTTGATGATATCAATGTAATTACTATCAGGTTTAGTCATTAGGGAGACACTTGGAATCACAAAAGGGTGCTTAAATACCACCTACATTTTTCTATCTGACTGCAAAGTTCCTGGAAAACTGCATAACGACTTGTTATCAGGAGAATTCATTTGCGCACACGTACATATTAGGTAAATAAATCTAAGTGTTTTGATCAAATAAATAGATACCACATGTTTGTGTTTGGTTTAAAATCGCCTAAAAACCCA
>NW_007422440.1:0-521 GCF_000475195.1 Diaphorina citri
GGTGGATGATTGGGTGATGGATCCATACCTGGAAAGGAGTCAACATCAGTAAATGGTTTCTTCAAATTAAATTGATCCTAAGGGCAAGAAAAACCTAGACCCTTGACAAATGGAATGTACCTGAAAGCATGTGATGGAACACATCATTCGAGATCAGGGAAATGGTTCTTTGGTTAGTCCTTATAAACTCCAAGGTCCGGCCGGCCGGCCGTTTCCATCCTACTCGGCCCCGGGGCCAACTCCAACAATTCGACAGTATAAGTAAAGCATGTGCTATAGTACTACACTATAACACTGGTTTTTGGTCCCCTTGGGGGTGGAGCCCGGGAGGAATCGGACCAGATGAGCCCCCGTGAGAACAGCCCTGCTCTTTCCTACTGAGTGAATCCATTACGGGGTGGCTAACGCCCATTAATAAATTGTCGTCCGCGCTGATAATTAAGTCTAAGGGATTGTTTGAACAAATTATTATACAAATGATAAAAGAGCTCTTGTTCGGGGATTTACTTTCGGAAAGGCAG
>NW_007422441.1:0-521 GCF_000475195.1 Diaphorina citri
TAAACATATTGGTTTTAAATTTCTATTATTTAGTGTCAACGATTCTCAGAGGAAATTCATTTTCTATTATTTTTTAGTATTTTGTACTTAGTCTATTCAGAGCTACGTCGCTGAAGACACGGTCTCATTACTCTCATTCTTAGTATAATGATCCAATGCTCTTGAAGCTAGAACTGAACGCGTGGTATGGGTACTACTGAATGGACATGCTAGGACATGACACAGGCAAGGTTGCTGAAAATAGCAGTTGTTCCATTGAGAAAAAAACTCTAGGGTTTTACAGGATGTAGAAAAAAAAGTAATGTCGAAAATTTGAAAAACCATAGGGTGACCTCCAAACAAGGCTATAACTTTTTTTTTTTCCCCTGTTCCTATTCTAGTAGGGTATTTAATCAAGTTCTTTCAAGTAAGATTAGGCTCTCCCTTCTAGTTAAGCCAGCTCCTTTTTTAAAACGTTGATTCTTGTTTCATAGAAATTTGTTGTCTCAACAAAAACCTTTAATAAAAATAATAGTAAAAAC
>NW_007422442.1:0-521 GCF_000475195.1 Diaphorina citri
CAGAGTTACAAAATTTTCCCCTATGGAATTAATGTTCGGTCGAGTGTCCCGTCCCAGAAATCTCATCGTCGCTGAAGGCGATATCAGCGACCGTGATGAGATTGATTTGAGTCAGATTAGAGCCCAGGCAAATGCTGAGTTGGAAAATTCAGCAATTTACAGTAAAACCCAATTCGATAAGGGTAAAGCTACAGTTAAACCTTTCGCCGTGGGAGACTCTGTACTCTTGAAGAACGAAGAGCGTAACCAAACCAAACTCGACCCTAAATATAAAGGTCCCTTTATCATAAAAAAGGTCCTCGATCACGACAGGTACGAAATAGCATCAAGTGAGGGGAAAAGAGTATTCAAGTATCCTCACGACCGCTTGTGTTTGGTGCCTAACACCAAAGAAATTAACCCATCACTAGACCTCAGTGATGGCGAAGATTAAGAGAAACGTCGTTGTATGTTCCTAAACCTCAATGTCGATAATCAAGACATTGCAATTGCGAACATTGTGAGAAACATTTTCGCGTACC
>NW_007422443.1:0-521 GCF_000475195.1 Diaphorina citri
GATGGCCAGTCTTACCTCAACAGTATTGAGCGGTGAGTAATTGAGTACGAATACTTTTTCTTTTAAGTCTTGACAGAGGGAACTGTAACTGCTAAGGTCTAATCGTCCCGAAATCAAAGAGAAGGAAGACACGATAGGAAAAAGTCAACCTTTCCGAGAACGGACATTATCCCATCAGGATAAAATCGAACCCGCGGCTAACTAGGCTGGCACGAATATGTACTATTAAAGTGAATAAACGTATTTATTTTAAAAACTTTTGTCCGGAAGAACTGCCGAACCGTACATTTGTCGAGCCTTGGCTCAGGACATTTTTTTGATCTAAAAATTCAATCGAACCTCTCTGCAAAGATTGGGTGTAACTTTGGCAGAAAACTGAATTCCTGACTCAGGAACCATAAGAAATCTCCAAAAAAATCGTCAAGTGATTTCAAATCCCGTCGCTGGCATTTTTTCCCCCGTCATCGACCTTAAAATCCTGTCAATCTTGAAAATCGTTACGTTGCGTTGGCAACACTGTT
>NW_007422444.1:0-521 GCF_000475195.1 Diaphorina citri
TTGAAACTCCCCGAAAAAATCCTTGAAATACTTTTCTCTCTTCTCTTTTCTTCTCCTCGGATTCTCTTTCGCCACACGCTTTGCCGTTCGCCTACTCAGTTTTATTTGTTTGTTTGCTTTTTTTTTACTAGTTTTCCTTCTTCCTCATCATCTTCTTCTTCTTTTTCCTTCTTCTTCTTCTTCTTCTTTCTTCTTCTTCTTCATCGTCTTCTTTTTCGACTGTCTGCTAAAGAAAAAAAGGCAAAAATCGAAATTCAAGACACGAAAACGAGAAATCGCACTGAAAAAAAGACCCAAAAACCTCTTCATTGAGCACGATTAAGACCATACGAGTCAAAATTAAGAGACCATTTCTCCAAAAACTCCAACATAATGTAGACATAATGTAATCGAACATAATTTGCATTAAAAATAATGTAATACATAATTTGCATTAACCATAATGTAATATACAACATAATGATCCGTGTCACTACAGTTCCAATTATCACTGAACTCGACAAAGAAGGCTGTTCCAAGAA
>NW_007422445.1:0-521 GCF_000475195.1 Diaphorina citri
GTGGGCCAAAAATAAACCCATACAGCAGTCACTTTACATTTTGATTTCCATGATTGTACTTTCAATATTGTATACATATGTGTAGGTGAAATTTAATTTATGTCGTGAAAGAAACATTTTTGTGTTGCTTGTAGTAATTGTGTTGATAAGTGAGTGAGTGAAAAAAAAAAAAATAATAAATAAATTTATTATCTATTTGTCCTAGGTAATGTTGAATTGATTCTAAGAGAAACAGATGAGAATGATATTGTAACCTTACATGATCTCGACGACGAGGTAGATGAAGAGGAAAAACACGTGGTACAAGTTGTAAAGGTAAGTCCAGTCTATGAACTCTTACGAAAACTAGCACGAAAAACGGCCAAACCCGGACATCAAAAAAATTCAATTATAAGGTCTGTTTTTCATTCCTACGCCGCATCGATGCGGCGTTCACTCTGCGCCAGGAGTGGGGGTAAAATGTGGAAATTCAACAAACATGACGACATCTAGTGGAGAAATTACGAAACATTTTTTTCATT
>NW_007422446.1:0-521 GCF_000475195.1 Diaphorina citri
TATATAATTTCTAACTTTTTGCACAACACATTACTCGCATTGCATAGGAACTTTTGAGAGGAATTAAACTTGGAAGCATAGCGAAGAAAATAGTTGTGTCTTTCATTAGCTTAATGCATTTACTTGATGTCAGAATGGAAACTTGGGTGTGCAAGTACATAATATCTGAAAAACAAGTAATTCCAATAGCCAGATCCAGCAATTTTGTGCCATGTTTAGTCACATTGTAATTTTAATGTATTATCATTACGTTCACATGTTTTGCCATGTTTCCAATGCGAAATCTCATCGTAATGAATTTTACGTGTTCGTAAATTCCGTAGAAAATTAAACATGTAATAAAAAATAACATCCCAAGTATTTACTTTAGAAACAAAACTCGTTGTTCATACGATGTAATCCAGGAAATTTTTACTATTTGATCATTGTGGGCAAATTCTCTGGGATTCGAACCCAGACCGTTCAGAGTAGCCAATGTTAACTTCGCACGAGGCTGACTAGTAGATTACCTTGACAGACTT
>NW_007422447.1:0-521 GCF_000475195.1 Diaphorina citri
TCCTCCCTAATCTCTGATAGCAACCTGTGTCAGAGAGAGCGCTATTCGATTAATTAAATCGAGATTTAGACAGTGTTCAGGGTCAGAAATTATATTGTGACATCGATAAATGGGACAAATATCTAAGATTTATTTGATAATGAAATAGTAACAATAAAAATGCCTCAGTGATGAAGTGAATGCGCTTGCCTAGTAAATAGAAGAACGCGGGTTCGATTCCAGTAGAGGCAACACTGGAAAAACGACAGGATAAGTAATTATGAAAATGGCTTTTCACTTGACATATTCTGTGGACTTCAGGCTGTCATCCATTTTATTATTATTTTAAGGTACTTACCTATGTGGATAAAAATTAATTGAACACTGACAGGCTTAATTCCTGACATCCTCTCAGATCTCTTATCCTGTCAATCTAACAGGATAGGTTGATAGCACAAGTGGGGAGCCTTTGTAATCCTACGCCGATCGCGGGGGTCAAAATATCCCGCGCCTTTTTGAGCAAATTCAGGGGGGGGGGGGGG
>NW_007422448.1:0-521 GCF_000475195.1 Diaphorina citri
CCCACTAATCAAGAAAATAAAATTTACCATCATTTTGTTTATTTTTGCAAGTCCAATGGTCATACAAAAGTAAATAATCCAAATGATAAAAAGCGCATTACCAAAGCATGCCTACAAGTGGGTAAAGTGTTAATTTCAAACATTTAATCGACCCCATTCTTACATTTAGGTTAGTAGGGGGTTCATATACGCACTTTTATCAGCTTTAAAATTCAATGCTACTGTTACATTCTCTCTATTCAATTTTGGGAACAGAGGGGGATGAACCCTTCCAACTCTTTTCATTGTATTGTGTCACAGACAATATAGGTGAGAATTGTAATAATTTAACCAATGGTAAAATGGATTGTATCAAAGAATCATGGACATGCAACCCTTTTCTCTATTCATTAAATTTCTAGTTCTCATTGTTGTGCGAGCCACCATTTTTGATTTGAAATGATATTATTTCAATGTCTGTAGACAGTCATTATCGGAGTAGTCATTTTGAATTTAGAGTTTGTACCTCGCCGCTCCTTAAC
>NW_007422449.1:0-521 GCF_000475195.1 Diaphorina citri
TCAAAACGAGGTTTCGGTTAATCCTGATGAGGAAATGGTTGTTGAGGTTATTGATAGTAAAAACAAGAAGCGATCGCTTGATGTTTCCCCTATTAATATAAATTCGGTTGACAAAAAAGCATGTACTGATCAGAATATTGAACAGACTATCATTTCCCCCCTGATTGAAAAGCACTGCCCTACCATGGACCCTGTTGTATTTTTCAGACTAATGGAAAATTTAAAAAACAAAAAAAATTCAAGCCGAAAACATACCATCATAACGAAAACCTTTGACATGGACCCCAATGAAGTCGCTTCTCTGCTCGATAATCTGTCTAGTGAAATGAGTTTAGATTCAAAGATCAAATCCAAATACAAAAACCTCGCTAAATCCATCAGATCTCACCTCATGAGTTTGATGCCCAATAATGATCTACATCTCTCAGACAGCTCTCAACCTATCTCTCCTAATAACCCGCCTACCCAATCCGGTAGTGAGTAGGGTGACTTCCTAAAAAAAAAAAAAAAAAAAAAAAAAA
>NW_007422450.1:0-521 GCF_000475195.1 Diaphorina citri
CAACAACATTGTGTGTGGTTTGAAATTGGAATTTCTTCTTGCTTTTCCTATTTTAATAGGGTTGGTATTTGTCAGTCTTTTCCAGGCAGCCTTATTGTGTACCTAGTGTCCTGATACATTTTTCTCATTTGTAGTTTATGATTGGATAAGGGCTGAAAATAAGATTTGCATTGTAGAACAATATTTTTTTCAGTTGAATGGTTGACTGAATGGGACAACCTAATTATAATGCAGGGTGGCACTCTGTCTCGTGACAAGTGAGCCACTCACTTGTGAGCAAGTGAGAGGGAGGAAGAGAGAGAGATAAAGAGGGGGAAGGAGAGAGAGAGAGAGAGGAGAGGGGGGAGTAAGAGAGAGGGAGGTCTCTCTAGGGAGGGAGGAAGGAAGGAGAGGGGGAGAGAGGTAGAGAGGGAGCTAGGTAGAAAGAGAGGGAGGGAGGAAGAGAGAGAGAGGTCTCTTTAGGGAAAGAGAGAGGTAGGTATTTCCACTAACCAGAATTATCCCTGAACATTTTTGAGCAG
>NW_007422451.1:0-521 GCF_000475195.1 Diaphorina citri
AAAAGAGGGGGAATAATTATGGATTATGTGTGGTAAATTGGAGCCTTTTCACGAGGAGGAAAAAATAATTATTTGCAGGTAAAGCAGAGGCCTTTCACAAGTGGATATCACAGCTTTTTTTTCGGGATTGATTCGTATAAGCTTTTAACCCAACCTCTAGGGCTGTTTGCACCCAGACCTAAACCTCAAAGTGAGCTTTTACTTAAAGCAGAGGCCTTTCACAAGTGGATATCACAGCTTTTTTTTTTCGGGATTGATTCGTATAAGCTTTTAACCCAACCTCTAGGGCTGTTTGCACCCAGACCTAAACCTCAAAGTGAGCTTTTACTGTATGAATTATTTCGGGGTACTTATGCTGAATAGTGTCTTTTTAAAATCAAGTCCCTTTTTTTTTCACAAATCTTCTACTAGTACCTACTTAGGTAATGCCGCCACTGATCGCTACTAGTAATGCCGCCACTGATCGCTACTAATAATGCCGCCACTGATCGCTACTAGTAATGTCGCCACTGGTCGCTACT
>NW_007422452.1:0-521 GCF_000475195.1 Diaphorina citri
CTAGCGCTTACAAGGCAGACGCACTACCAACTAAGCTAACTAGGCTGGTGGCATAAAGGAAATAAGCTGGTTCGTTTATGAACCCTATTGGGTAATTGAGGGTGCCGCACAGGCCCTTTTTCTGAAAAAGTTCTGTAGTTTACTCATAACTTGTAGAAGAGGTTCACTGATCAGTACCTAACTTTTAAATTCATGATCCTGTTGCAAATCTATGGATCATTTAATAGGTAGGTATATACTTACACGGTTAGCAGTATTAAAGGTAAACAAATTTATCACTTACCTGTAAAATTTACGCAAAACAAGAACTTTCAGATGAAATGAACACAAATTCACAAAATGAAAATACGTCAGGAAAAATCACCGCTTTTCCGGATTTTGGGGTTTGTTTACAAATTTAAAAATTTGGCGCTTCTGAGTACAATGTGAAGTTAGCACATGCTATTAGCGCGCGTAACGCGCATTCATCTTTCAAAAAGTTGCCACCTTCTCAAACAAACAACATTTTTAATAATGTATTG
>NW_007422453.1:0-521 GCF_000475195.1 Diaphorina citri
TACTGCAGGAGACTGGACAGCAGATGAATAATGCTGAACTGTCACCCCAGCAACGAGTACAGGTAAGATTATTATTATCATCCAGGATAGGACTTCAGTGGTATATGGACATGCTGATAGAAGAGATGAGAGCTACATAGGGAAAAGAGTTGAGAGAATGGAAGTGAGAGGGAGAAAAGGGCTAGGGAGGCCGAAGAAAAGGTGGAAGGATTGTGTGAATCAATACTTGAGGGAGAAAAATTTATCAGGACATAAGTTACACAATAGGGCTGCCTGGAAGAGACTGACAAGAAACGCCGACCCTATGTAAATAGGAAAATGCTATGAAGAATATGATTATCCCCCAGAAAAAAACATAAATGTGAAAAATAGGCCAAGTTCCTCCTTCCAAAAAAATCCCCCCTCCCAAAAAAAATAACGTATTGGCCAAGGAAAGAGATGATATATAAAAAAAATGTCCAAGTTCTTTGTGGGATTCCAACTTTTCTTTCCCCTTAGAGGTACTTAAGTAAGAACCTACT
>NW_007422454.1:0-521 GCF_000475195.1 Diaphorina citri
CCCTTTCATTCTTCTCTTTCTCCTTCCCTTTCTTTTTCTTCTTCTCTTTCTCCTCCCCTTTCTTCTTCTCTTTCTCCTTCCCTTTCTTCTTCTCTTTCTCCTTTCCTTTCATTCTTCTCTTTCTCCTTCCCTTTCATTCTTCTCTTTCTCCTTTCCTTTCATTCTTCTCTTTCTCCTTTCCTTTCATTCTTCTCTTTCTCCTTCCCTTTCATTCTTCTCTTTCTCCTTTCCTTTCTTCTTCTCTTTCTCCTTTCCTTTCATTCTTCTCTTTCTCCTTCCCTTTCATTCTTCTCTTTCTCCTTTCCTTTCTTCTTCTCTTTCTCCTTCCCTTTCATTCTTCTCTTTCTCCTCCCCTTTCTTCTTCTCTTTCTCCTCCCCTTTCTTCTTCTCTTTCTCCTTCCCTTTCTTCTTCTCTTTCTCCTTTCATTCTTCTCTTTCTCCTCCCCTTTCATTCTTCTCTTTCTCCTTTCCTTTCATTCTTCTCTTTCTCCTCCCCTTTCTTCTTCTCTTTCTCCTTTCCT
>NW_007422455.1:0-521 GCF_000475195.1 Diaphorina citri
GGCTTTAACTTATTTATTGCTTTTCATCAGTCAAATCAGTAGATATGTAGGTAGGTACTTCAATTTATTCAGAATGTCCTGAAAAATCAGTGTGACTAAAAGAAGGACAATGAAAAACATACGTAACGGCTATGATGACAATTATTGGGAAAAAACAAGACCACAATACCTACATGGAAAAATACAAAAATAGGTACCTATGTATCAAAAAAATGAAAGTCGGTATCTGTACCTACACGTAACGAATATCTAGGTACCTTTTTAGCATCCTAAGGCTCTGGGTCACCCATCAAGCCCCTAAAATTACTCGCCCTCTTCAGTGTAGTTACATGATCATTATGTTCTAAGTTTGTGGTTTAAGTAACCGCAAACGATGGGCTTTCACCAAGACCAAATTGTTTGTAGATTATGCGGGGAGTATGAAGAGACGGCTGCTCATGCCATCCTCCAATGTAACTCTCTACGACCACGGAGACTTACTACCAACGCCTTATGGTCCCGAAAGCGGAGGCAGAAAGATT
>NW_007422456.1:0-521 GCF_000475195.1 Diaphorina citri
TGCCCGGACCTATAAGTTTAACCCAGTAGGTAGGGGTATTCAATAGGTAGATAGGTAATTGGGAAATGGAATTAAAGTCAGGAGGAAGTTTGAATAAACCTATACGAGTACGTGTGTACAAGCCCATGTTCAGGATTTCAAAGAGGAGGGATTCTTCAAATTAGAGGTTTATAGTTTTAGTTGATTACTACAATTAGAAACAAAACATAGCCCGAAAGGGAGGTATGGGCCCCATCACGCCCGCCTCCCTTAAATATGGCCCTCGGTATATGGATAAATCCCGTAGGTAGGGTATGAAGGGGAAAAGATGTCAGAGCTAATAATTAAATGGGTCACTCTGCTCAAAATTTATAAATAATTTATTGGGGAATTGAGGACTATTTGCGTGTCAAGGTTAGTCTGATCGATCGACAGCACATAAAAAGTCTATGTGTGCTTTAGAGTTTTTACTTTCTATTACAACAGTATAGCGGAGCTATACTAGTAATGAAAGTATTGCAATCGGTCCAAATTTTCAAAAT
>NW_007422458.1:0-521 GCF_000475195.1 Diaphorina citri
TAGGGGGTACCATGCATGTTTAGTACCTATGCACAGGTCCGTTCATAAGGGTTTTTTTCGGGGCTATTTGCCCCAGGACCAGACTCCTCGAGGGGCCTGGAATCAGCCGTTTCTTCCCCAAAAAATAAAATAAAATCCTCTTCTTTTCCTTCCTCTTTTCCCGTGTTCAGACGGGATCAACATTTTTCGACAGCCTCTCAATCAGCTCTAACCATAGGATGATTGCTTTGGGCTGACATTTCTTATAAGCTTAACCCGACTTTTTTGGGCTGTTTTCCCCTACACCTAAGCCTCAGAATGGGCTTTTTGTATACGGGAGCTGACATTTGGTTTTGACTACAAAATTTTACGAGTGGATGTTGTTCGCACCAACCTTAGCTGTTTCTCTAACAAGGGAAAATTTCAGGCTGGTATACTCCCTGTGTTAAAGTCCCCTAGTCAGACTTGGTTCTTGGTTCAGCTAAAACTAGTTTTTTTTTTTTTAATAATTGTTGCTAGGGGTTCAGTTTGCCCCCTATGTT
>NW_007422459.1:0-521 GCF_000475195.1 Diaphorina citri
CGTTTCGCTTCATCAGTTACTGATACCAAATCCTCCTCCACTTGTTACATGCCTTGAACTCACACGTTTCCAAAGCATGGGAAATGGTGTCCGTTTGCTTTCGAATCTCCTTTCAAACTTACCTTTCCCGGATCATGTCTTCGAAAGATTTTCTGATACTGCAGTCAGCGCGCAGATCTTGGATCATGTGTTTATGAAGCCTGGGGCACCACTGATGCCAATTGGCCAATGCCTTGCGCCTATATGGCTTGCGGCTTGCTGATAATTTCTTGAAGTACAAGTCAACTTCTTTCTTTAATGAAATTTTGATCAAAACACGAAAGTCAATGATTAAAGTTTTATCAAGTCTGAAGCTCAAGCTTCGCCACTGAGCACCACACGTTATTTAATACAGGTGAAGGTCGAGTCATATGGTGTACGTAGGTATGTACGTTTTTTTTTCTTTTTTTTTTCAACTTAGCATGTTTGATGAACATGGTTAGAACTAGGTAAAAGAAAACACAAGAAGAAAGAAACTGGAT
>NW_007422460.1:0-521 GCF_000475195.1 Diaphorina citri
TAGTATAATTCTTTCTACTGAGGCCATAATGATATTACAATGAAATATTTTAACCACCCCCTAGGTTTGTACTTACCATGGAATAATGAACGATGATTCTTTTTTAAATATAGCAACATACCTACCTATTATCTATCTTTAGGTATGAGTTGGGGGAAAAAACCTAGGGAAGAGAGGGAAAAATCTAGAGATTAATAGGTATGACAAGTTGACTCGGGCTTTCCAGAACAAACTTAAAAGCTCAGCATAACCCATACAAAACTAGCTTCTTTTTTGCTGGCAATATTCGGTACAAACCCCCTTTTTTTCTCTCGTTTAATCCCAAATGTCATTTTTTTTCTGTCTAAACAAACATAAATAACATTTGGTAAGGAAAAGATTTTTTTCTGAAGTTTTTCCTCTTTTCTCTCTTCCATTAGGATTAATTAAAAAAGTACTTTTAAGCTGGCAATTCAAAATAATCCTTCTTGAGGATAAAAGAAGATTTGTCTCTTACTCTTTTTGAATAGGTAGTCTTTTTT
>NW_007422461.1:0-521 GCF_000475195.1 Diaphorina citri
TTTTAGTACCTTATGAGTAGTTTGTTGTGGGCACACCTTGTTGTACTATGGTCAGATGCTGTAGCATGCTCTCACTTAATGCTTGAGTCTTGACTGATCTCAAATTGCTTACGTAGTTTTTGAACTCGCGTTTGTGGCAAAGTTCGTGGCATACTGACACAGAAGAATATTGGTTCTAGTTTAAGCTAGGTTAAGTTGTGCTATTGAATGCACACGGATGTTTAAGTTCAAAACAAGATGTTTAAGATGTTCTCGATAAGTATACTACTTAGCATTGATCCTACCATTCTATTGCCACTGCGAGTTTGACCATTAACGTATAAAGCATGCTTTCAATTTCAAGTTGATTTTAGGTATTCTAAATCAGCAGCAATATCGACGACAATATTGTAGTTATTCCATGTTTTCCTCAACCTAGACATAGCTGGATGATCTCAATGTTGATTCTAATGCCAATTTGAGTCTGGCTTAATGACGCATAATGGCTTACACAATTTGCTTTTAATTTCGTGTTAATTTTT
>NW_007422462.1:0-521 GCF_000475195.1 Diaphorina citri
AGAGGAAGGAATGGGTAAGACGGGTATGTCCAATTCTTAACCTTGTCAGAACTACTTCCTGGTATCTATTAGGTCGGTCACTGGAATCCCATCGGCCAATCTCGGGTTTGATGGACTTTAACTTGTTATTTGGGTTTACATTGTTCCACTCGTTTTGCCAGGAAGATAGACACATTTTCTTGATGAAGGGTGACATGTCATCAGGTGTGATGACATTAAGGTCAGAGTTGTGATTCTCAGATTGAGCCGCCCTGTCAACTACTTCATTTCCTGTTATACCGCAATGCGATGGACACCAAAGGAAGCGTAGAATCACCTCAACCGATTTCAGTTGTAGCCACAGTTGGTATATGCGATTTACTAAAGGATTGTTGTTGGATTTTACATTCTTGATAGCGCACAGGGAACTTTTAGAGTCGCTTACAATTAGATATTGAGGAGATGGCGAAGGTAACTGAGTGATTTTTTCCATACACTGCACAATGGCGAGTAATTCAGCAGTATAGATCGATATAATAGGA
>NW_007422463.1:0-521 GCF_000475195.1 Diaphorina citri
TTTGTTAAGTAATAACTGAACTCCGCCCACAGGAATTTCGTCAGAAAAGACCTCCATTTCAATGTAATGAAATATGTATGTACATACACTGGCTTTTCGACCTTTGATATACATGACATTTGTATTCTGGTACGCATCTACAACACATATATGCAACTAGTATCAAACCTAGAGGTTCAGATGTTCAGACTACAAATTCAGATGTTCATACTACAGGTTCTGATGTTCTAGATGAGTACCAGAAAAACAGTGTCATGTGTTTCAAATTCAAAGGTCGATAAGCCAGTGTAGATTACTTAACACATGAGAATAATAATTTGACACATCGACCTTTGAGACATATGACACTATTAGAGGTATTGAGGTTAGTCAGACAGCCTATAGCAAGTATTCATGCAGTGACTTTTGTCTAGTACTAAATGTAAACATATACGACCTCGGCTTATTGAGCAAAGAGTCACACTTGCCATTTGAAATCTCACAATATCTGTGATACTTAGATCCTCGTTAGTGTTAATAAA
>NW_007422464.1:0-521 GCF_000475195.1 Diaphorina citri
TTATTCGGGCTCTAATTATAACAAAAGGTCTTTTTGGATTAAAGATATTCTTCTTTACAGAAGTATTTCGCCCAGTGACGCTATTATTACACAGGTCAAGACTAGCACTGTTATTGAAACTACTCGGGAGATAAAGCTCAAAGCTTATTTTTAGTAGTTCCTAAATTTGATAAATAAAGGCTAGTCTGAGATTTATTTGGAACATTTTGTCTTTCACTTAACTTGGCGGCATAAAACGAAATGGGTACATGAAATGTACATAGACTACTCATTCAAGCAGGATAAACAAGGTATATTCTGTTCTATTCTATTCTACATACCTACCTATTGTCCTTGTTAACTCATATAATACAACCCCGGATACTCATTTCCAAGCTACCAAATACATAACCAAGAGAAAAAGGCACAAATAACAACAGCTGAATACTGATTTGACACACGATAAAGAAACTCGAATTAGTTTATCTTATTCCAAAACAAAACAGACGCGGTATCATTTCGCGTTTATCTCAGAGGGCCTT
>NW_007422465.1:0-521 GCF_000475195.1 Diaphorina citri
GTCACCGTGTGATGAGACACACGGTGTACTGTTTGTCACCGTGTGATGAGACACACGGTGTACTGTTTGTCACCGTGTAATGAGACACACGGTATACTGTTTGTCACCGTGTGATGAGACACACGGTGTACTGTTTGTCACCGTGTGATGAGACACACGGTGTACTGTATGTCACTGTGTGATGAGACACACGGTATACAGTCATATTCTACAACTGTAGAGCAAGGCAGCTGAATAAACAGAGGCAAAGTGAGCACAGAATTACCAGTTGTGTGAAAATGTAGGTATGTGTGTGTACAAGACTTGCACACTGGAGGTCCCGGGTTCGATTCGAAAATGTGATGGGTTTTAACAATTTAAAGATTTTCTTTTTTTCGTTATAACTCTTGAATTGTCAGACCAATTTTGATGAAATTCGACAAAACCTAGACCTTCACGGGCACCACGGTTTAGGATTCATTTTCTGAGTGACATCTAATAACAAATTCCACTAGTTCAGATATTGCAGCCAGCCTAGTTAG
>NW_007422467.1:0-521 GCF_000475195.1 Diaphorina citri
GAACGAACTTTCTACTGGTATTAGGGATGATGTATGTAATTATTTACCAAATATCGTCCTTTCTACGATATCAAGTTTAGGCATGTTCGATAAAGAGATTAATGTTTGTAAAACATATTCTATGTAACATAATATATGTTTGTAAAACATAATCTATGATTCTTTTGAGCTTTTGATTCTTGAAGATTCACAATTGGTATTTTCACATTTTGGACACAAATAAAATTCTTTAATAAAACCTTTTGTATCCAGAGGTTTTCACATCCCTGACCCTTCCAACACTGATGTGAGATAGGTATCATGCCTATCTCACGGAAGTATCTAAAGTAAAGTACCTACTCTATGTATGAGAATGAGAAATGAGTGTAGAAAACGCGAAGGCAGAAGTCGTAGGAAGCGTGAAAACTCGGTTTCGTCTTCAAACAGGAAGTGTGAGAATATGAAAATAGACCTGAAACCAAAATGTGAACTTATTCAGTCAGATCTGAATAGTAGAGCAGTCAAATGCTTAGAAAATACCA
>NW_007422468.1:0-521 GCF_000475195.1 Diaphorina citri
CAAACCTCTTAAAAAATAAAAATCCAAAAAGCAGTTACCTACCTACCTATATCATCAGGATATAAGGAAAGTGAGAACAGAAAGTGAAAAACTTTAAAAAAAATCTGGGGAGAAAGAGAACCTCATTGATGGAAAAAAGTAACCAAGTAACCATGCATTGCATTGTAAGGTGAACAGTTTTATTCTCGTACAGCTATACTATTTAGTATAACTTCTCACTTTCTTGTATTTCGTGTTTCGCGTAAGAGCTAGCTGAACGTTCCTCAACTCATACTTACCTGGCGTGGAGGCTACCTTGATCAAGAAGGAGGTTCCACCAGGGTGAGGCCCTTCCATTGCACTTAGGTTGGGTTGACCCCTGCGAGTATTCCAAATGTGAATACCTCGGGCGCGAAATTTTTGGTAGCGGGGATTGCGTACGCGCACATCCCTACCCTAATATCATCTTCATAAAATCCAGTTTTGCATACCTTGGATGGACTCGAGGACAATATTTTTGGTAGCGGGCATTGCGTACACGC
>NW_007422469.1:0-521 GCF_000475195.1 Diaphorina citri
ATGTCCATGTCTGTTTTAGATTTTCTTCTTGGCTGTGCTTCCAGAATGCTTTCCAGTCCAATTGGTGATAGCACAGATGTGTATCCATTGTCAAAGGCAGTATCGTCTGTGGGTTCACTACTGGATGGCGGTCTAGATTTGGGCTTCCTTCTTCCAGATCTCTCGGTCGAATTTGAGCTACTTCTTTGGGTAGATGTAGTTCTTTGACTAGGTGTACTTGATGGACTTTTTGGGTGAGTCCCCATATCGGTATCCATGTTTTCTTTCTTCCAGATCTCTCGGTCGACTTTGAGCTACTTCTTTGGGTAGATGTAGTTCTTTGACTAGGTGTACTTGATGGACTTTTTGGGTGAGTCCCCATATCGGTATCCATGTCCATTAGGGTATCAGTATAACTTTCGTCAAAAGTATTTCGTTTGGACGTAGGAATTATCTTGATACTTGGAACTCGTCTGCGATTGGCACCAAAATGGTCATCAAAATCGTTACCATCGCCCTTTCCTGCTTTAGAAGCAACTTTG
>NW_007422470.1:0-521 GCF_000475195.1 Diaphorina citri
GATATTATACGCGATTGTAAATACTTTTCCGTTGAACACAGCACTTATATTCCAGCATTCGCCCAATGCAGGTTTGCACAGTCCAATGGCTTCAAAAGTCAGAAATCTAGCAACTATTGTAAGTGAATTTTGATTATTGATACATGTTGCTCTTTCGTTCTCTTAGGCTAAAAATAAAGTGAGTGGAGAGCATAGACTGCATAGAGTTTTTTGATGGTCTCTTTATGCCGTTTGTCCCCGTCGCTTCCCTCTACGTGCTCGGTGCTCTATGCGCTATGCCGGAAAGACTTCGCTCTCCAGGTTATGATTGATAACTTTTTATAAAGAAAAAGTTCCATTATTTTGTTATGCATAAATTTTAAAAAATACATGAAAGAATCAAGGGTCGAGAAGAGTGTTATCGGGGACGCAGTTCCATCATGCTAGCAAATCTTCCTATTTATTTATTATACATGAAAGAATCAAGGGTCGAGAAGAGTGTTATCGGGGACGCAGTTCCATCATGCTAGCAAATCTTCCTA
>NW_007422471.1:0-521 GCF_000475195.1 Diaphorina citri
TGGAGATGTCTTTTTTCCCATTACAGAATAAGACCAAGTGAGGCCGAGGTGTACTATCGTCTAGAATATTTTCATGAAACATGAACTTGATTTCTTTTCAACTGATGAGATAAAACACCGAACGGTTTACAAGATCATCTTCTATTATTCAATTCTTTTCATCTGAGCCCGTCTCCGTCTTTGTAAGAAGATTCCTATTTAAATCAAGCCAACAACCAAGTATTTGCAGATTCTTTGCAAGATATAAAAAAGCAAGTGATGCAATGGGAACTTTTTTTTCTCTCCAATCCCTTTTGTGCTTGGACTTGAACAAAAGCTTCTTTATAGATCAAAACACAGCGATGTCTATCGGAAATTTACTTTGTTAGGTATACTGTTAGGTTTTTAATTTTAATGGAAATGGTGGGACGACTTTTGAGTATCAATGACTTACGAGTATTATTTACCTATTAAGAAGTTTTTCTTCTCCTCATAATGACTATAGTAATTCAATAAGCTGTAGCAGTCATTTATAAAAACGA
>NW_007422472.1:0-521 GCF_000475195.1 Diaphorina citri
ATCTCCTGGCTTCATGTTCTTCCACTCAAACCAAGCAGCCCAGAACCTTCGCTCTACGTCCTTCACTGATGTTCTCTTTGGTTTACCACCTAACATGTGCTGGTCTCCTTTGGTACCTGAAACACAACAGATATCAGTACACCAAACATACGTGGGTAATAGCCTCCGTGGCCGAGTGGGTATCACACTAGGCTTGCACTCCGGAGGTCCCGGGTTTGATTCCCGGCGGGGTCAAAGTTTTTTCGGCTCTGTGCTTGGAGTTCGGGGTACACTCGGCCTCGTGAGGACAATTGAGTAGCTGCTTTGAGTAGCGACTAGTGGCGTCATTACCAGTGAAAAATTGAATTGAAAGATGGAAATTGATCGCAAAGGAAGCACTTAGTAATGCTGTGATACTCGGTTGTGAAAATGCTCTGCTTTAAAACAAATAAATTCACGACAACGACAGTATATTCTATTCGTTTGTTTGATCTATGATTTTCAGATGATTACCTGACTCTGACAGTATATTCTATTCGTTT
>NW_007422473.1:0-521 GCF_000475195.1 Diaphorina citri
CCTGGTCTAGCCATTCTCTTCCCCTCCTCTCCTATTCTACTTGGCTTGTTTTTTTTTCTCCTCTCTCTCTCTCTCCCCGCCCCGTTCCTTTCTCTGTCTGATACAGTTAGCTCTCTTTCTCTTTCTCTTTCTCTCTCTCTCTCTCTTTCTCCCTCCCTTCCTCTTTCTTATGCTCTTTCTGATAGTAAAGCGGAGCTTTTTCACAACTTTAGTGGATATCACAGCATAAGTGCCTTCTTTGCAATCAATTCTCATCTATCATCAATCTTTTTACTCTGGTAATGCCTCCACTGGTCGCTACTTGATTAAAGTAGCTACTCAGTTGTCCTCACCAGGCTGAGTGCACTCCAAACACCAAGCACAGAGCCGAAAAAACTTCGACCCCACTGGGAATCGAACCTGGGAGCTCCGGCGTGCAAGCAGAGTGTGATGCCCACTAGGCTACGGACCACGGAGGTTTCTATCAGAATTAATAGTTAGGTAGGTAGGTACTCCTATGTATATATCCCCCAACTACCTAT
>NW_007422474.1:0-521 GCF_000475195.1 Diaphorina citri
TATGTATGAGCCTAAATATTCGCAATGTACCTATTTTGCTTTTTTGCCTTTTTGATTTCTTGTTAAAATTATTGTTATTTACCTGTCACATAAAATGAACTTACCTACTGTAGGTCCTATAATACCTACTTATTTCACATTCTTCTACATAGGTATTACTCGTATGTATACGTAGGTAAGCACATCAAGTAAGTAGGTACCTACACTACAGTAGATTAAAGTCGGTAAAAGAACCTACCTAAGTACCTATCTACCAACTTTGCAGATACCTATAGCTGGTATAGCAGTACGAACTAACGTCACAGCTTCCCCCTATTTATTAGAAATTAGAGCCTCCATCTCTTAATACGATTGAGAAACTTTACCGCCAGAATATTAGAACCCTAACGATTAGAACTAGAACCTTCATTAGAACCTTTTTGATTAGAATTAGAATTTCCCCGCCCACTTTTCCAGGGTCGTTTGGACCGGTACCCCGCCTATTTCAGTTCTTTCAGACGGTGTGGCTTTCTCAAGTACGA
>NW_007422475.1:0-521 GCF_000475195.1 Diaphorina citri
AGGAGGAGGAGGAGGAGGAGAAGAAAGAGGATGAGAAGGCAGAGAAGGTGACACAACGAAAGTTTAACAATCTTTGTTGTTTACGAATTAGGATGAGAAAAAAGAACTTCTTTAGAAACTTTTCTCTAAAGCTCTAAGCCGTATTAGGCGTTAACTTCAAAGGGACATTTTAGTTCGTGGTGGAAAGAGGGCTGAAATTTTACATATGGAAGGGAGATTGAATGCGGGATTTAAAGGAGAAAACAGGCTGTTTAAAGGAGATTGGAGATTGCATTTTAGGTTCTCCATAAGTGTTGGTGCGTATAAGGAGAAGTAGGAGAAGGAGAAGTAGAAGGAGGAGGAGAAGTAGGAGGGTATAAGGTACGTACAATGGAAGAGAAAAGTGGATATTAGGAGGTGTGTGTGTGAGAGAGAGAGAGAAGGAGAAGAAGAAGAAGAAGAAGAAGAAGAAGAGAGAGAGAGAGAGAGAGAGAGAGAGAGAGGCAGATAAAGAAGAGAGGCAGGAGTAGGAAGAGAGAAAG
>NW_007422476.1:0-521 GCF_000475195.1 Diaphorina citri
GTTGATAACGTGAATGGACTTCAGACGGACTGGGTGACACTCCTGAGAGAAGAAACGTAAAGTAATAAATTAAGAAATGAAAAATAATAAATACTTACATAATCATGTAAATAAATAGAAGGAATCTTTTTTTGTAAATAAATAGCTATATTTTAGACAAAGACTCTTTTTGGTCCAAACGTTCATATCCAGAAGTCGCGTTCAGATCCAATGTACAAAATCAGTAGCCTTCTCAGGTCGTATTAGAGCGGGGTTTACCAAATCAGAATTGAGATTAATCTACCTACGAATGAGCTATACTGAATAGACTGAATACCCAGAATTGAAGCCAAATCCGACTTCTTGAAACTCTTCACCACTCAAACACCAATCTGAATTCCTCTATCTATTCCTGCAAATGTACACCCACGTGAATTTTCATCTACATTCAAATACATCTCACCCACCTGAATATACACCATGAAGTTCTTCACCAGGTTGAGCTGGGTGGTGGTCTTGGCCAAATGGCCGAACGAAAGGCC
>NW_007422477.1:0-521 GCF_000475195.1 Diaphorina citri
TCCTTTTGTACCAAGTAAGATCTACCTTGCTATCATCAACTAAAACACAACTTCTCAAACTTGTAGATGAACTGAATCAGTACAACTGAACCCACAAAATTTGCTACATGTTTACCAACTATCAGCTATCAGCCGACTGGGCCCAGTAGTCAGAAACTTGATAGATATTATTGGGTTGTATGTAAAACGAATACTACTTCACTTTTTGTGTATTCGTTTTCCACACAACCCAATAGTTAAAATGGACCTTCACAAAGTTACCGAATCTTCATTTAAGTATTTTAATTATTTGATAGATATTTCTAAATCTTTCACTGAACCCTTCTTGTCTTGTGACACATCGTCTCCAGCTTCCACCGCATCCTGTAGCACACAAATCACTATCCATCTCCCATCTCGTCTATCCTATTCGTTAATTTATTACCCTACAGATAATTCCCGAAGTGTATTGAATTTCCAAACGTCATTCCTCAATAATGTAACGAAATATATTTCAGATCCACCATCACACTCACTTGTAC
>NW_007422478.1:0-806 GCF_000475195.1 Diaphorina citri
AATGTTGGCTAGGTATTCCTTCCTCATTTGTAGGTATGTACTAAATGTTGGCTAGGTATTTTATCCTTCCCCATTTGTTGGTATGTACTAAATGTTGGCTAGGTATTCCTTCCTCATTTGTAGGTATGTACTAAATATTGGCTAGGTATTCCTTCCTCATTTGTAGGTATGTACTAAATGTTGGATAGGTATTCCTTTCTCATTTGTAGGTACATATGTACTAAATGTTGGCTAGGTATTTTATCCTTCCCCATTTGTTGGTATGTACTAAATGTTGGCTAGGTATTTTATCCTTCCCCATTTGTAGGTATGTACTAAATGTTGGCTAGGTATTCCTTTCTCATTTGTAGGTACATATGTACTAAATGTTGGCTAGGTATTTTATCCTTCCCCATTTGTAGGTATGTACTAAATGTTGGATAGGTATTCCTTTCTCATTTGTAGGTACATATGTACTAAATGTTGGCTAGGTATTTTATCCTTCCCCATTTGTAGGTATGTACTAAATGTTGGATAGGTATTCCTTTCTCATTTGTAGGTATGTACTAAATGTTGGCTAGGTATTCCTTCCTCATTTGTAGGTATGTACTAAATGTTGGCTAGGTATTCCTTCCTCATTTGTAGGTATGTACTAAATGTTGGCTAGGTATTCGTTCCTCATTTGTAGGTATGTTCTATATGTAAATGTTGGCTAGGTATTCCTTCCTCATTTGTAGGTATGTACTAAATGTTGGCTAGGTATTCGTTCCTCATTTGTAGGTATGTTCTATATGTAAATGTTGGCTAGGTATTCCTTCCTCATTTGT
>NW_007422478.1:9334-10474 GCF_000475195.1 Diaphorina citri
ATGTTTACTCTTTCCTTATGGATCGGTTGTAAATCATGTATGGATGTTTACCCCTTCCTATTTTATGGATCGGTTGTAAATCATGTATGGTTGTTTACCCCTTCCTATTTTATGGATCGGTTGTAAATCATGTATACATGGATGTTTACTCTTTCCTTATGGATAGGTTGTAAATCATGTATGGATGTTTACTCCTTCCTTATGGATCGGTTATAAATCATGTATGGATGTTTACTCCTTCCTTATGGATCGGTTGTAAATCATGTATGGTTGTTTACCCCTTCCTATTTTATGGATCGGTTGTAAATCATGTATGGATGTTTACTCCTTCCTTATGGATCGGTTGTAAGGTATGTACTAAATGTTGGCTAGGTATTTTATCCTTCCCCATTTGTTGGTATGTACTAAATGTTGGCTAGGTATTCCTTCCTCATTTGTAGGTATGTTCTATATGTAAATGTTGGCTAGGTATTCCTTCCTCATTTGTAGGTATGTTCTATATGTAAATGTTGGCTAGGTATTCCTTCCTCATTTGTAGGTATGTTCTATATGTAAATGTTGGCTAGGTATTCCTTCCTCATTTGTAGGTATGTTCTATATGTAAATGTTGGCTAGGTATTCCTTCCTCATTTGTAGGTATGTTCTATATGTAAATGTTGGCTAGGTATTCCTTCCTCATTTGTTGGTATGTACTAAATGTTGGCTAAGCGTAATTACCTTCAATTGTTGGTATTTACCTTATTTACTCAATGCTGGCTAGGTTTTAGGCCTGTCGTACAGTAAGAGCGTAGTCGCGCGATGCCCCCTGAAAATCCAAACCTATAAACATGATGTAAACCTCTCACACTAGAGTTTCGCGACATAGGACTCCTGAAGTCTGAAGTGTGAGACCCGTTTCACATTAGACGCGTAGACGAACGACTGAGTAGCGCGTAGTCGGCTGCTAATCCAAACCTATGAAAATGATAGAGCCCCTCTATAGACTCTCTATCATTTTTATAGGTTTGGTTTTGCAGCCGACTGCGCGCTACCCAAAGTCACGTGTCTAATATGAGACAGGCCTGAATGGTCTTTATCATTTCCATAGATTTGGATTTTCAGGGGGTATCACACGACTACGCCCTACGAAAAGTCGCGTCA
>NW_007422479.1:0-521 GCF_000475195.1 Diaphorina citri
AAGTTCATTAAATAAAAATTGAAAAAGAAAAAAAGTTTTAAAAAAATGGCAATAAGATAAGAGTTTTTTAATTAAATTGTTGAGCTTTTTTTTATAATTTGTTTTATTTAAGTATGGTATGAGTCATCCATTCATTCGGTGTCTAAGGTGTCTTTCTCTTTTTTGATTAAAACAACAGGTACCTAGGTTATGTTGAGTTTTGTAGGTCTCACAGACGCGGAAAGTAGTGTGGCGCTCACAACAACACTCAACACAAAATATAATCTTACATAGAAAACGCAGGTTCTTGTTTCTCCACAATTTCCATCTCTGAAGTATAAATAACACTTCCAAATTCTTGGCCAGCACCTGAGAGCTATGTCTAACTGATGAGTTCCAATAAGAACGAAACTACGAAACGCGTCTTAGGCTGCTCTCAGGTGTTGGCTAAAGTAGGTAAGTATGTAAGGTCAACATATTAAATCTTTCAAAAATAAAAGGGGGGAAATAAATTTAAAATTAATTTTAATTTATTTTAAAAT
>NW_007422480.1:0-521 GCF_000475195.1 Diaphorina citri
GACGTACAGGTTTTGATTTTATTATAAGTCATTCCTGGGCTCTATTGTTGGGAAGTCTCGGGGGAGACTATTATCGTGGCTTTACTGGGACCATTAGGACCTCGAGAAATCTGAAACCTTTTCTCCAAGAAATGTCTGAATGCAAAAAGGTCTGTCACAACTGACATTTTAAATTCCAAAGTCTATGTTTCACAGATGGCTATCTTCAATCACAGTGAGAAAAAGAGCCTCTGAAGTTTTTCTTTTTTGGTACCCAAAGGCCCAACAAGACCAAAAAAAAAAAAAAATGGAAAGTAAAAAAATGACAAACACATTATTTTTTCACCAAATTTGGACAAAATACAAGCTACCTACTTTATTTTTAACCGAATCGATCTACCCGCCTTTGATCGGGCGGGATTGAACCCAGGCCCTCCTGATTACCAAGCGAGCGCTTTGACCAGTACACCAGATCACCCATTCGAGGACTTGTATAAGTTGCAACTTGAATAAGTTTCTTAGAATGCTTAGGTTCATTTAAT
>NW_007422481.1:0-521 GCF_000475195.1 Diaphorina citri
GTTTCTATTCTCACCGAGGTGTATCTGATCCAAATCAATCTCCTGCACTGATTTGTCTCTTGGTCTATAAACAATCCATCTACCTACATCGATGCTACTTCAATCCAGAGGAAACTTGTGCTCTTGTCTAATGAACGATGAGCACTAGCTGTTAATAGGTTTCAGTCCTTATTAATTACCAACCGAGATTTTCAACGAACCATCCGTGGATGAGTGAACTACGTTTCCTGATGATCTACACTCGAATATATCTTAAACATCAGTCTCTCAGGGCATACTTGTAATTTGGAAGTGAAAGAATTCGGTTTTTGGGTGCAGGAGGCAAACAACTTTGGACACAACTAACAAGAGAATTATTTACAGGGTCTGGCCGAAAGTCATCATGTATTGTAATTTTCATGGAGCTGGGAAATGGAGATAATGAAGAATTACAGTCCACTGCAAAGAAACCATCTTAGAAAGCGAAGTTAATGAAGTCCAAAGCCAAACAATAGCGGACATTTCAGGATCGTTTACAATAT
>NW_007422482.1:0-521 GCF_000475195.1 Diaphorina citri
AAGCTGTACAAAATAACCAATTTAATAGGTATTAGTGTACGAGCTTTACATAGGTGTACCTATGTAATTTGGCAAGGGATTTTGACATGACGTCGAAATCTGGACATTCCATCTCTCTCTTTCTCCCTCTCCTTTTCTCTCTCTCTCTCTCTCTCTCTCTTCTCTCTCTCTCTCTCTCTACTCTCGATTTGTTGGACGTTGAGAGATGCGGTTTTGAATATGTTTGATATGTTTCAAATTAATGGATTGCTGGTTGCACGAGTGTAGATATTACAGGGTAGTGCCTAGTTGATCATTATTATCAGCTACTTAGTAAAGACTAGAGTTGGCATTACCAGAACCAGAGTAATAATAAAATTAATCAATTAATTGAAGTAGGAGGAGATACTGTAAAGGGCTGAAAATTGTGAAGAGGCTCTCTGTTTCACCACAAACAATATTCTAGATTAAGATTTTTCTAGATTTGAGTAGGACCTCTCCTGTTATGTGGGACTCGCCCTTATTCCAATGCACAGGGAAAA
>NW_007422483.1:0-521 GCF_000475195.1 Diaphorina citri
AAGAACTGCGCAGAAACGTATGCGCACAAACACATTAATGCGTTGCCTGTGAGGGAGCTTTGCTCGGGACATTTGATGGGACGTCATCGCCTATGGGAGCGTATGCCGTGACGTCAAAGTTCACGATTTACCGGTATTTTTTAAATCGATTTATCTCGGGATCTAGAAGTCGTAGAAGAAAAAGAAAAATTCCGTTGGTCCTCATTTTTTCTGCTCTATGACTTTGAAACATCACCCAAGTAAGCGCAACTGATCTATTCAGAAGGCGAAATATCAGCTTTTTTGTGTAACAAATTAGGCTCGAGTAGGACTAATATCAGCTGATGCGGCCTAATTCAGTAACAAATTCAGGAGAGGTTGTTAGAGAAAGTTATTTTATGTTTGAAAGACTGTGAAAACTTCCTAACTCATTAATCCTCATTAACCACAATCCTTAATCTTCGCTCTCTCTCTCTCTCTCTCTCTCTCTCTTCCTCTCATTCCCTCTGTCTCTCTCTTCTTCTTCCATTCTCTCTCTCTCT
>NW_007422484.1:0-521 GCF_000475195.1 Diaphorina citri
TTGTCCAAAATCTGAATACATGGCAGTATGCTTGTGCCAGGGCCAAGTTTCTTTGCTTTTCACCATTGACTAAAGGCCCGTTCCCCGTTCCCACTTGTCGTGAGTTCCATCCGATTTTTTTCCGAATGTTCTGTAGGCAATGCAATTTAAATGAGAGTGTTCCAACTACACACGACACGATTTTTTTCCGAACGACAAGAGGGAACGGGGCTTTAATCGGATATTTCACTTACTGGGAGATTGTTTCAGGGTTTAAAGATTAGTTATTATATGGTCTCGTATCATAGGGACTAATCCTTGGCCCAAAGAGGAGTAGATAATGTGACAAAGGACCGGTAAAGATCTTTTATATGAATTTCATAGACGGTGTTATAAATTTAAAATTTTAAGATCATTATTGCTTATTGGTTTGTTATAAGAATGTTTGTCTTTTCGTTTTCTCTTCAAGTTTCTTTTCTCACTTCATTACGTATTTCCATTCTTTTTATCTCGTCCTGTTTACTAGACTTTGTTTCCTCATG
>NW_007422485.1:0-521 GCF_000475195.1 Diaphorina citri
GGCCCCCGTTATTTTTTTTTTTTTTACAGTATTCCTTTTTAAAATAATAATGATAGGTACCTAGGTACTAAGTTTTTTTTGCTCCTATCTCTTTGTCGTCTTTTTTTGTCCCGTACAGAGGCTAGGTACAAAGTACCTACCTACCCTAAACCAACCTCAGTGGTGCCGTGGTTAGCGTGGTGGACTTCGGATCTGGAGGTTGGTGGTTCGAGTCCTAGTCAAGTCATAAAATTTAGCGTAGTGCATTAAGCAGGGAACGACATTTGTGACAAGCATTTATGCTCAACGCAGTTAAAATTCCTTCCTCCTTCCTTTACCTACCTACCCTATATATTTTTAATTTTTACTTTCCTTATTTTTCAGACATCCATTCACCCTTCCCTTTTTAAAAAATTGGATCTTATGATTTTCTAGTTTTGTTTTCATATCTCCTTCTACCTGCGACTTCCCCTTTCGTCCTTTTTATTTCTATTCTCAGCTTGTCTTGTAGCAAAAAAAAAAAAAAAAAAAAAAAGGAACTT
>NW_007422486.1:0-521 GCF_000475195.1 Diaphorina citri
ATGAACAAAAATTCTCGGTCTCAGATCAGTCTTAAACAAATTTTGGCCAATCAGATGTTTGGAATTGATGCTTGAGCAATGAGCACTTTGCTGAGAGCCAGCATTTTGTTCATAAATATGGGTGTTACTCTATTTTCCATTCCATTCCTGACAAAGCACTTAGCACTGAAATCTAAAAGCGTACAATCTCTTCTCAGAAGTCAAGAGGGTTTCCTTTGACTATGCAAATTGTTGTACAAAGTCCATTAGAAAGGCCCACTAGGTATTTCCCCTATTTAAGCTCTCTGTCTTATTTGACTTCAGTGGTGTGGGATGATATTTTCAAGAGGGGAAGCTATATAAAAACACGTATATTTTTATATACAAGGTACAGTATGCCGATCTGCTGCATTGAGAAAAAGTTAGTGGCCACAATTTTTAGGAGATCTTTTGGGAAGATCACAGGGAAGGCACCTATCCCAGCAGGATAAACAAGGTATACCTAGCGCGAACGACCTACTGCCCGTAGAGTTAAAGCGCTT
>NW_007422487.1:0-521 GCF_000475195.1 Diaphorina citri
ACCTCGTCATTTGTTAGATAAATTTGTTAGATCTCTTCTCCTAGAAAAAAAATCCGCTTCAGAACCTATAGTTTCAATCTCACCGACACAAGGACCATGGTCAATGTGGCTATTCTCCAAACCTTGGAAATCAAACGGAATTCTAACATTCTAGGGTAGCCAGACCAGATAGATTGGTTGATACCGCGTCTGCTTTGTAAGGGCTAGGTCGCGAGTTCGATTACCGCCCGGGGCGGATTTCATTCTAAACGGATAAGGTTTGTTCTCGGAACATCTGTCTTTCGCCTATCCTGTCTTCCTTCTCTCTTCCCTTTCGGGACGATTAGACCTTAAACCTGTTTTACTCTTCAGCCGTGTTTAAACATGGTCGACCGGCTGTCGAGGTGAATATGTGTTGTCGAGGCAGTGTGGACGATTCAGTCAACATTGATCGACGGCCGGTCGACTATGTGTGGACACATCTTTAGACTTACATCGAGCTCGCATGACAACAATGGGAATATTGATCTCACCTGACTATG
>NW_007422488.1:0-521 GCF_000475195.1 Diaphorina citri
ACGAAGCTCTTAGCCTCGATGGAAACTTTTGTTTGGCCTGTAGAAAAATGACAAGAAATAAATTTCAAGTGTTAAAAGGAAAAAAAAGCTTTGAAGAAAATGCTGATTAATGAGGCTGAAATAATTGAACGGGCGAAGTGAAATCTAAGTTTTAACTCGATGATTTTACATTTTTACTTTCTTTTATTTTAAAAAGTAGTTTGATAGAGGGAACTGTAACTGGTAAGGTCTCATCGTCCCGAGAGCGAAGAGAGAAGGAAGACAGTATAGGAGAAAGCCAGCCGTTCCGAGAACGAACCTTATCTGTTTAGGATAAAAATATAAAATCCGCTCCCCGGGAATCGAACTCGCGGCCGGCGATTTTGCATTATTTTATGCATTTTGTCCGCAATTTTGTTTCACCATAACTCTCGAACGGTGTGTCCGATTTTGATGAAATTTGGCAGAATGGAGCAGTTGCAGTTGGGTAAAAATTATGAATAAAAGGTCGATTCCTACGTAAAAAGTTGTGAAAAATCCAA
>NW_007422489.1:0-521 GCF_000475195.1 Diaphorina citri
CATATTTTTATTCATTTTTTATATAATTTATGATGTGATATTGATACCTATAAAATGATACTTGCTGATAGTGAACAATAAATTCTAACAATTGTCCAAGTCCTATAGCTATCTACGTGTTCATATACCTACGTAGTAGGTACCAAATCCATGATGTCAATGGAAGTCAATTGTTCCTGAAGAACAACCCTCAAGCAACGCCACTGGTAGTTGCCAAATAGAATCTATTATCTATATAACTTGTAACTACCATAGGTACTTGCCAAATAGAATTATTTTACCTACCAAGTCTACCAACCAACTGGCAATCTGCATTAGGTAAGTTACGCCTGATACTTTGAATACGAAGGCTATACGCAATAATATAGTCATTTAACTACAGCAAAGTATTGCATGTTGTATTCTATCAGGGGTATCAAGTATCATGAATACTGCTTACTCGAACTGGTCCTTGAGTAATCTGCAAGGAAAACGGAAAAGCGTCAGGAAAGTAAGTAGACCTTTCTTAAAATGCAGGCTTG
>NW_007422490.1:0-521 GCF_000475195.1 Diaphorina citri
AAAATAGCTCCTAAAGTTGTCTGATTTTCATAAAAGTTAGTTGAAATCTAAACGCATCTACACACGGAGCTAATGAAACCAGTTGGTAACTCGAATTTGTAACTAATAGTAAAGTTACTAACTGAAGTAACTGATTGTAAAGTTACTAACTGAAGTAACTAGTAAAGTTACTAACTGAAGTAACTGATTGGTAACTCGGGACTGTCATAGAAGTTATTAAAATACGATTAGGTACTTATACCTTGTTTATCCTGCTCAAATGAGACTAAAAAGTCCCTTCAAGGGACTAAAAAGTCCCTGCAGTCTAAACAAGGTCTCATGTAGTGGGGTCTGAACGGGTATGGGTCTGAGTCTGAAATATAAAACAGTCTGAGCCTGAGTGGATCAGTAAATCTTTCAAGTAGTCCAAATCACCCCCATCCGATCCCAATTCCCCCTGACTTGCGACTCCAGTCCAAATGACCCCTGCAACGGCCAATCTTACCCCGTCTTATCTCTTCGGACATACATCATTGTCCGGG
>NW_007422491.1:0-521 GCF_000475195.1 Diaphorina citri
ACAGTAACGCATTCTTCGCTCTAACTCAGGACCAACTGCGTTGTTTATCATATCTGGGGTCACTGACGCACACAAAACACAAAATCGCGATTTGTGCAAATTTTTGTAGAGCAAATTTTTTCGAGTGAATACATTTTTTCAATTAAAATTTTATGCTGATTACAAAAATTAAATAAAAAAGGGGGTTCCCATAATAGTGACCTATATTTGGCAAAAATGGGCCGTTTTGCAAAAAAAAATTGCAAATTTAAAAAAAGCCATTTTAATCATCGAAATTTCATCTACATGATGCCGTTTATTTCATTCCTTTATTCCCAGCCGTTTCTGAGATATAAGCCTGGTTCGCAAATCACGAACCACCCTGTATATGTATAAGTAAATAATATCCTAGTGTCAATATGTTTGTTTTAATGGTTTTCGCGTTTGGAAGAGAAGATTGGAAATAATTGTTTTTAAACGGTTCTTTTTCTGCTGAGAATGCTGAGATGCACAGAATGTGTTGCTGAAATGCGATACTTCAT
>NW_007422492.1:0-521 GCF_000475195.1 Diaphorina citri
TGACATAAACCCCAAAAGTATTAAATACCCGCTTTGTTATTTTCTTTAATTTTAATTTATGCCAGCCTAGTTAACTTGGAAGGTAGCGCCCCTGCCTTGTAAGTGCTAGGTTGCGGGTTCGATTTCCGCTCGGGGCGGACTTTATCCTAAGACACAGATAAGGTTCGTTTTCGGAACGACTGGCTGCTGTTTCCTATACTGCCCTCTTTTTCTCTTCGATTTCGGGACGATAAGACCTCGTTACGGCTTTGATGAAATAAGATATGCCTACTTGCCTATTTTGTATTATTATTTTTTAATGACGTCATATTGAGCCACATCATCTCGATACATCAATCAGTAACGGGTTAAGTTATAATTATGTGAAGAATAAATAACCTGTTCTGTGTTCCATGTTGGAACATAAAAAATTTCACTGAGAGAAATTGCCTATCGATGTCTCGGTAAAATTGGACTTTATGTGGTTGAATAAATATACTTGCATTTTAAGCGAGTAGTACTGATGGTCATTTGCTCAGTAC
>NW_007422493.1:0-521 GCF_000475195.1 Diaphorina citri
ACGTTAGAACCGAATCCGCATTCGATATCCCCAACGACATTGACCGAAATCTGGACAGACGAACCAAAGGTGTCAAAAACAAAACCAAAACCAATTACGGGATAAACTACATTCTCAACAACTTGCCGAAAATCTACAAGAGCTTAGACGACGACAAAATTGACAAAGTCCGAGAGAACGAAACAGGAACCAACTTGAAGTATTTGAAGAGCTACCACAACAATTTGAGAAACAAGAGCGTGTATACGTTCCAGAACAATTACGAACACTTTGCGAAAACCAACATGGAAAGCAATGTCATAGGCAACAAACTCAATCAAGTGCAACACAACCAAATCCACAGTTTGGACGGTAAAGTCAAAGAACGAACAGACGATGTCAAAATGGATTACCCCGGTAATGAACCCTGTCCACATCTGGATGTAACTAAAGATAGTTCTGATGAAGAGGAATATAGAGATGTTAGAAATGATTTCGTGGATGTGGAAAACTCTGAGAGTGAATTGGAGGAGAATAATAAC
>NW_007422494.1:0-521 GCF_000475195.1 Diaphorina citri
CCTCGAGTTGACGGACGCCTCTCAGTATAGATATCTCACTGGGGTAAGTACCTACTGAAACACCCTGACTGCCAAAGTATATTCCATTTTGATTACCCCTAGAAATCCATGCATTAAAACATCTCCCTTGACATGAGAGACAGACTCTTAAGAGAATTCTTGGAATTTTTTCATCAAAAAATAACAAAATTTCACTCAGAGGAAATCTTTCAGATAACCATTGAAAATACGTGAGTGGCCTGTGGCAGCAAGTGTGAACGTCCAAAGCGGAATCTCTTTGGTTGAATAAAAAAAAAGTCACATAATAAAATACGGCTGTTGTTTATCCGACATTTCCCCCCTAATTTAGATCTATGGAAAAGATAATTACGTACTTGGATTTTTGTGATTGTTATTATTTGACAGGGTGGCAGTATCACATGTGAGGGTAGAGACGACGCGGCAGAGTTTGCTGATATAAGGTCCGCTATGAAAGTTCTACAATTCTCAGATGAAGATATTTGGGATGTGTTCAAGCTACT
>NW_007422495.1:0-521 GCF_000475195.1 Diaphorina citri
GAGGGAACTTTAACATCTAAGGTAGTGAGGTCTTATCGTCTCGAAATTGAAGAGAGGAGAATGACAGGATAGGAGGATTGTTGGAGAAAAATGTGTCCCTACTGTTAGTTACGTTTGACAACCCTGTATGAAGTTTTTAGTGTTGAATATTGCCGCTGAGCGCAGCAGTGTACGGAGGGGTTTTTCGTTGTTTTGTTTTGATAATAATTTTTAGGCCATTGCCGCCATTGTCCTTTTTCTGTCTGTCATGATAGCGTCTGTAGTTAATCTGATTTTGTGCTTTTCCAAAATGTCTTTTTGTGTTCAATAAAGTTCTGATTCTGAAGTTTAATCTTTCCAACATATCTGGCTTTGGTTATTGATTATCCACCAACAGGTTATGGGCCCAGGATGCGCTCACACTGAGTTTTTTCTCTGTCTGTAAAGTGTGTGTTTGTCAGAAGAGGATAGCTGTTCTGAGAACGAATTTTTCTTCTGAGAAAAATTTGCCCAGGGTTGGAATCAAACCCATGACCTAGGAG
>NW_007422496.1:0-521 GCF_000475195.1 Diaphorina citri
GGTTTTTCTCTTCATTCTATTTTAGTTTCCTCTTCTCTTCTGAATTTTCTGGTTTTTCTCTTCATTCTATTTTAGTTTTCTCTTCTCTTCTAAATTTTCTGGTTTTTCTCTTCATTCTCTTCTGAATTTTCTGATTTTTCTCTTCATTCTATTTTAGTTTCCTCCTCTCTTCTGAATTTTCTGGTTTTTCTCTTCATTCTATTTTAGTTTCCTCTTCTCTTCTGAATTTTCTGGTTTTTCTCTTCATTCTCTTCTCTTCTGAATTTTCTGGTTTTTCTCTTCATTCTATTTCAGTTTCCTCTTCTCTTCTGAATTTTCTGGTTTTTCTCTTCATTCTATTTTAGTTTCCTCTTCTCTTCTGATTTTTCTGGTTTTTCTATTCATTCTATTTTAGTTTTCTCTTCTCTTCTGAAATTTCCGGGTTTTCTATTAATTCTCTTCTATAGTCTTTTCTTCTTTCTTCGTTTGGTGCATATCTTTTATTGATTTTTATCGGCGCATTATCTACCTTTTCCTTCTTT
>NW_007422497.1:0-521 GCF_000475195.1 Diaphorina citri
GAGAAAAATAAATAAAAATATAATGAAAGGCATGTGGCTTCTCGGAATTAAAAACAAAAGTTTTTTTAGGTAGGTAGGTAGACAAAAATATTTTATTTATCTAATAAATACAAATAAATAAAATAAAAATAAAAGTTAAATGGTATCGAGTATGGACTATGGCCTTTATTCAAGGCTCAAGAATCGTCCAGAAATGTAGGAGAGGAGGACAGGATATGATAAAGCCAGCCGTTCCGAGAACGAAATCCATTTGTTTAGGATAAATTCTGCCCCAAGCGGGATCCGAACCCGTGACCTAGAGGTTACAAGGCAGGCGTGCAACCCTCCACGATTCATAGTTTGATAAACAAAGTAAAAACTTTGTGTGAACGCCCGATATTTATTTTGAATATGCAATGTGCCCAGCACAGAATAAGCCCAATTTATTCACACAGTTTGATGTGATGTTTTTCCAAAATGCTGGGAGTTTATCTCGGGTATCCTGTTTTACTGCAGCACCCTGTGGACTAAATACAGCAGGA
>NW_007422498.1:0-521 GCF_000475195.1 Diaphorina citri
GTCTACTTCCTTGAAGCACCAAGCATAAGTACCTACCTACCTACCTACCTATCTGATGTAAGAAAAGCATGGGTAGGTCTAAGGAAGCTATTGTAAATCTACCTACATATAACTTTTTTGTCTACCTGGAAATTTCTGTAGTGTTTGGGTAGGTAGAACGGTAGAAGTGCTCCCGAATCTCTCCATATATTGGGTACCTACTACCTACTCGAGTAGTTCCTAACGAAGGAGTTTTAAGACCGTACTTAGTTGTCAATTTCCTAAAAAAACATTGTTATATAAAAAAAAAAGAAGTAACATAATAATAGAGTTCAGCTTGAAAATTGGTTGTCAGCTCACATGTCACAAGAAGCTCCGAATGCCATTCGTTAGAAAGGTCTTTTCCTTGGAAAAACCCCCAACTCATTGATATCTACGAAATAAAACGTGTGTGAAACGCTCATCTTTTTTTTTACTTTCTATTACCCTTACGTATAGGGAACCTATACAAGGTAATGAGAAAGTATTGCAATCGGTCCAAA
>NW_007422499.1:0-521 GCF_000475195.1 Diaphorina citri
TTGAGTGGAGGAGGATAGTTGAGGAGGCCAAGGCCCACCCCGGGCTGTAGTGCCATTTGGTATGGTATGGTATGGTATTTATGTACCTACCTACTTTGGCGAAGGTATCTAGTGTTGAAGGTACTTACTTTGTAAGTTAGAGAGCTCGAATTTGATTAACTGACGGCAGGCCGGAGGTTGTAGATAGCTACCTAGGTACCTATCTATTGTAGATTTACCTCATTTTTACCTATATTTATGTACCTACCTACTTTGGCGAAGGTATCTAGTGTTGAAGGTACCTACTTACTTTGTAAGTTAGAGAGCTCGAGTTTGGTTAACTGACGGCAGGCCGGAGGTTGTAGATAGCTACCTAGGTACCTATCTATTGTAGATTTACCTCATTTTTACCTATATTTATGTACTTACCTACCTACCTACTTACTTTGGTGAAGGTAGGTACCTGGTGTGGTACTTACTTTGTAAGTTAGAGAGCTCGAGTTTGATCAACTGACGGCAGATCGGAGGTAGGTATATTAGGT
>NW_007422500.1:0-521 GCF_000475195.1 Diaphorina citri
CCGCCCCGGGCGGGAATCGAACCCGCGGCCTAGCGCTTACAAGGCAGACGCACTACCAACTAAGCAAACTAGGCTGGCCGGATCTACGACACCACTAAAATATTACGGTGTGACCAAATATAGTCGACCGGCCGTCGTCGATCAACGAGGTGAAACTATGTTGTCGAATAGTTCTACAGACTGGACTCCGCACACAGGAATTTCGTCAGAAAGAACCCCATTTCAATGTAATGTTTGTAATGTCGAGGCAGTGTGGAGGTTTCAGTCGACATCAATCGACGGCCGGTCGACTATGTGTGGACACACCTTTAGAGGTCTAAACTCACAGAAATAGAGTTCAATTCAATTCACGGGGACTCATTGACTGATTGAGTGATTCTTCGGTCTAGTAATGCCTAATCAAGTGGGTATTCAATTCAATTCACAGAGATACAATTCATCTATAAAACTCACTCACCTATCAATGGCGTCATCAAACTCGTCACTCTCCTCTTCCTCCTCTCCCACCTCCACTATCTCCT
>NW_007422501.1:0-521 GCF_000475195.1 Diaphorina citri
AATACAACAGAAACCCTAGCAAACTCCCGGTGATGAGGGTTGTGTGTGTAGATTTATACAAAAGAGCTATGAGTGTAAAGGGAGAGAAAGTGTAGGAGGGAAACAGGAGGGAGAGGAGGGTAGAAAAAACTCATTGGAAATCACAGTGAAGTAGACAATGTTCCAGAACAGGTAGGTAGTTACTCCATAATGAGATTTGGACCAAATGGAATCCAGCGAAACCTCTTAAAAAACCGTCCGTCTAAGAACCTCTATATTTGATTTAGTTTTGATTTTGATTATTTCGGCTATAACCATCATCAGTTAAAGTATCAAATTGGGTTACACCTACACACTCAAAATAAATTTGCTAAAAAGCCTACTCAACTTTGCATTTACCTTTTAGGTGGGTTTGGAGCTGAACTTTTTTTCCTTTTATTTTCGAAACGGAGGCCGTCACATATATAAAAGCTCTTTTTTAGCAACAAAATGTTATTAAAATTCACCATTTTGCATTACCATATTTTATGTTGCCTCGTTTT
>NW_007422502.1:0-521 GCF_000475195.1 Diaphorina citri
AAATTTCGATTTTCTGCTCTTCAGGTAAGTATTAGAATAGGATAATTTCGTTATCATGATAAGTAGGTACTGTAGGTAGGTAGGTACATAGGTTCGATAGTAAGTAGGTGTACCTATATAGGTACCTATTTGTGTACCTGGAGGTCAATACGGTGCACTTTGTAGGTAATAATGAGGTAGGAATAGCTACCTAGGTTCGGTAGTAAGTCGGTGTAGGTTCCTATTCTGCAGAATATATTATACGGTATAGGTAGGTATACTTAAATAGTAGGTACTGTTATCCTAATGAATGAAGTGGAAACTATGCATCATCTATTCGAAAAATTTTGTATCTATACAACAATAATAACGGTAACCGCGCCACACAACCTGTTTCCATCGTCAAGAGGTTACCATAAAGTCTAAGACAACCTGGCCCTCAAGGAAAATTCCAGCCAGCCTACTTAGCTTAGTTGGTAGTGCGTCTGCCTTGTAAGCGCCAGGCCGCGGGTTCGATTCCCGCCCGGGGCGGATTTTATCCT
>NW_007422503.1:0-521 GCF_000475195.1 Diaphorina citri
GCATCGAATTGTTGACGTACGGTGAAAGTTGTTGACATTTTCGATGGCGCACCGTCACGTCATTCTAATCCTTAAGACTCGATGACAAGTCGAATTGAAGAAGTGACCATAACTGTTTTGTTTGAAGAGAAATTATAATTAACATCATCTGTATTTATTTCTATCTACTGATTACCGAACAAACCTTTTATGTATATTATTTGTACAACCTGTTTCCAATGTTCCGGCTATCTGATCAAACCTTTTGGGATACAGACTGTTTCCAAAGTACTGTCCTTTTGTTACTAACTTTTGAACTCATTTGTGTTTCAATCTCGATTCCAAGTCCCACAAAAAATGCTCAAACAGCATTCAGTCCAAACTTTCTTTGTCCTTCATAAGCAGGCTTCTTCAATAGGATCTAAGCAGGCTGGTTCAATAGGATTCATGCAGGCTGGTTCAACAGAAGTGCAAACGTTTCGATCATCTTGATCACGTGAGGTGGAACAATGGCCTTGTTACATTCTTTCTGATTATCCTCT
>NW_007422504.1:0-521 GCF_000475195.1 Diaphorina citri
TTTCCCTCATGTACGTACTTTCCTAAGCAAATAGTGAAAATAAACGTCGGACTTTGTACATGGTTCCGGGGAAAACTGTTCTGGAAAATAAACAAAGGAAAATGCTTCCAGGTCCAAAATGCAGAAATATTAACTCTTGTGTTCAACACTCGTATCAATGATTTTTACAAAGTTGATCTCTCTACGTTTTTCGAGAACGGTGGTGATCTTTGTACAATATTTTAAGGAAAGCTGAAGAAATTATGAAAATTTCCAACTGGGTAACTTTTTTCTTCCCCGGATCCTCCCCGGGTGGCAATCGAACCCGCGGCCTAGCGCTTACAAGGCAGACGCGCTACCAACCAAGGAACCAAGCTAACTAGGTAGCTAGTTTCAGTGAGATTAAATGTGAAATGGTGTTCAGGCATCTCCACCAATTTATGTTGCAAAATGTGTATAATAGTCTTTTGACATCTCCACTAATCTGTATTACAAGAGGTATGGAGTTTTGACATCTCCACCAAAATGTAGTACAAGAGGTA
>NW_007422505.1:0-521 GCF_000475195.1 Diaphorina citri
AAGCATCTATGATGAGGGATTTATTTACCGATATCAACAGAGCATTAAGGAAGGACCTATTGGAAGTAGGTACCTACTTACTGATAATGAAGTACCGGTTAGTGCAGTTGCTTGAGGTATTAGATTCCAAAGAAAGATCTCTTGCATAAACTGAAGATTCTGAAGAATGAAAGAAGAGAGTTCTTTTCGTTTTACGCGCTCTGTGTGATTCTGTCTGGGGATGATAAGAAAGAATAACGTGTTGAAGATTGCGCGCTAATATTAATGTTTCATTGTAAGGTTATTGTTAATCATTTTATACAGGGTACGAGGATGACAGAAAGTGTGGAATTAAAGAAGATGAGAGATGAATTCGATCCCCTCCCTATATCCCTCCCATCTTTCTTCTGTTCACTCTATTCTCTCTCTCTCTTCCTTCCCTTCTCTCTCTCTTCCTTCCCTTCTCTCTCTCTCACCCTCTCTCTCTCTCTCTCACCCTCTCTCTCTCTCTCTCTCTTCCTTCCCTTCTCTCTCTCTCACCC
>NW_007422506.1:0-521 GCF_000475195.1 Diaphorina citri
GTTTAGATAGAGATCTTGCCTGGTGCAGTAGGTACCTGCCTAAACATATCTAGGTACACCAAATGGATAAATACATAATACCTATAGGTACATACATTCAGTAGGTAAGATACCATATCTATAAGTAGGTACTTATAAGTACTCTCACCATGATGATGAATAATTTCAATACAGGAGGCGGTCTTTCGTGATGGGAAGAAAATTTTGAATGCAGGCAAACTTTCATCTTCGAAAAAAAAGCAAGTACTTATTCGCGATCTTGCTTTCATCTGCAAAACGAATTTTACTAGCGATTTTGAGTACAAAAGAATGCTCATTTTGCGCGTGACTCGACAAAATTATATAAACATGGGTACACACGTACATTGTCCCACATTAGATACCTGCTTCCCATGAAACTGCTGGGTCAGTCCGAAGACAGAAAGTAACCTGTTGGAATATTCGCAGTCGAAATAAAAGAGCGAGTTTTGACGATTCTGGGAATCGAACCCCGGGACTTTTCGAATGGCAAACATGGAGCA
>NW_007422507.1:0-521 GCF_000475195.1 Diaphorina citri
TATTAAAATTAAAAATATCATTCTTAAATTCCCAAAATAAATCTGGGTTCTTTTTGTGAGACCCATCTCTCAAGAAGCCTGTGGTGTATCTTTGTCATATTTTGTGATGTGGTATTGTTATATTGGTTTGTTTCTTCATGAACAATATGGAGTATGGAATGATCATCACCATGTGATATGTCCCATTGTATAATTAACCTGGGACCCATCTCATCACCTTCTGGAATACAAGAGGACCAGGTTGGATAATTAAGTACTTAATTAGGTACTAATCACATGCGGGAGTTGGTTTTGGTTCTCACGAGTTTTTGGTGGTCTGAAATTTTGGTTCCATTGGTTGTGAGAAAATATGAGAGTAAGTACCTGTGTATTGTTTGTTTATCGAGAACTCTTTTTGTTAATTCTCTAGATCTGATGTTTGACACTGAATAACGGGGCGAATCATAGGGCCTTTTCTTGAACTTGTCAAATTTTAGTTAGGTGCCTTTTGCTTTTGATCAAATTTAGACATTCATTCATAT
>NW_007422508.1:0-521 GCF_000475195.1 Diaphorina citri
TCAAAATTATTATGTAGGTACTTTTAACATTTTGGCAGAAGAGAGTAGTCAATGAGAATATTTGAGGTACCTACTCACAGTACTCACCGTTTTCAGAGCTGAATAGTCGGTCAGGTGATAGGTCGGTGTCCGTTGATTGCAGTGGTGTGGTGGATGTTGACTTCCTTCTCTTTGCAATCTGAACAATGTCAGTTTTTCCCAGGTTCTTTCTGCGCACTTGGAATTTCTCATACAGCAAACCCCTTGCGTTCACTTTCTTTCCACCGATTCTTCGATAACCTTCATAGAAAGTGTCCGCACTTTCTCCTGTGAACAAAATTCTAATCTACTCGGCCAAACAATTGTATTCTCTTGACAACGGTTGTTTATTCGGATTTGTCTGAACAATAGTGTCAACAATAATGTTGATGACGGTCTTGCGTTCTGTAGGTTTGAGGATGTACTCCTTTCCTTCTGCTGCTGTTAAAATACTTCTGCCCTCTGGGTTGGTTCTCAATGCTTCTCGTACGTAGTTATCACCA
>NW_007422509.1:0-521 GCF_000475195.1 Diaphorina citri
AAGAAAAAGAAGAAGGGTGAGGACGAAAAGGAGAAGGAAGAGAAGCGAAAAATTAAGAAAAAGGAAAATGTAATTATGATGCTGATGAAGAAGAAACAGACAAAAAGAAGAAAAAAAAAGAACAAGGAAGAAGAACAAGTAGAAAAGGAGCAGAGGAGAAGAATAAGGCTGATAAAGATAACAAAAAAGAGAATGGATAGTTAAATTCAAAAATGTATGCATGTGGACTTTTGGAGAGAGATGGAAATGAGATCATATTGTACTTCATAAGGCTGAGTGCAAAATTCAAAAATGTATGCATGACTGTGGACTTGTGGAGAGAGATGGAAATGAGATCACATTGTACTTCATAAGGCTGAGTGCAAGAGTGCACCCCAAAATAGTCTTCAGCACGTGGTATACTGAAGTGACGACAGTGATGTGCAAGGAAGTTCAAATACCACATTGCCATGGCGCTATACTATTTTAGCCAAATTTGGAAAAATGCCATAGAAAGCCTAAAAAGTCTCATTTTGCCATAT
>NW_007422510.1:0-521 GCF_000475195.1 Diaphorina citri
TAAAATCTTACATAGAAAACGCAGGTTCTCGTTTCTCCACAATTTCCATCTCTGAAGTATAAATATCACTTCCAAATTTTTGGCCAGCACCTGAGAGCTATGTCTAACTGATGAGTTCCAATAAGAACGAAACGCGTCTTAGGCTGCTCGCAGGTGTTGGCCAAAATTGTGGCGCTCACAACAACACTCAACACAAATAAAATCTTACATAGAAAACGCAGGTTCTCGTTTCTCCACAATTTCCATCTCTGAAGTATAAATAACACTTCCAAATTCTTGGCCAGCACCTGAGAGCTATGTCTAACTGATGAGTTCCAATAAGAACGAAACGCGTCTTAGGCTGCTCCCAGGTGTTGGCCAAATTGGTGACCCTGACGTGATCTGAACACGCAACTAACGTGATGGAAATTAGGAAACTTGAGAGCCCTCATCTGGACTTGACTGCGTCCTGGCTGCGCGCTCTGCGCAACCCAGCACGTTAATACACCTCTGCTCGCGGGTTCAGAGCATTTGCACAGGAC
>NW_007422511.1:0-521 GCF_000475195.1 Diaphorina citri
AGGTAAATATGATTAGTCATATAGTCATACATCTTATTCCATCCTCAATGTTTGGTCATACAGTCATGCGTGGTCAGTGAACCATTGGTAACTTCTGAAATCTGAAGTCACGCCAGGATTTAACTGGGTACCTGTATTCATAATGTAATATGTACCTATATCATACATCCTGTGTCCTGGTTGTTCAACAATCACGTAAGACTTTTATGAGACCAATGTCTTGCATTTCAGTATTACCTTATGTCTGGTACTGTTGATCGAACGAAGTGAATCTCAAAGTTTCAAATAGAAGATTTGTCATTTATGTACTTTGTCTGCAAAAAGGTTAATTTTAATTTATTAAAGAAATCCTCCTATCTAAACTTTTTACCAACTAATTGGCCGTCTTCAAACCCCTAATAAACTTTCCCAGTTCCTTGTCTGTATGTTTGTTTCACTATATATTTTTTTTAAGAAGTTTGACAGAGGGAACTGTAACTGCTATGGTCTTATCGTCCCGAAATCGAAGAGAGAAGGAAGAC
>NW_007422512.1:0-521 GCF_000475195.1 Diaphorina citri
GGCCTCAAAGCGTGTTCCCCGTGTATTTCTTATGGGGGGACTAAAAAACGTCAATATCTCGGGAATGGTTTGGAAAAAACCCAGTATGTACAAAAAGTAAGGAATCCAATGGTGAAAACCGCATCTTCCTAGCTCATCTAGAAGTGGGTTAGAACTGAGGGTAGATAGATCATAGACTCTACGTATAGCTATAGATACTAGACTGAGGGTAGATAGATCATAGACTCTACGTATAGCTATAGATACTAGACTGAGGGTAGATAGATCATAGACTCTACGTATAGCTATAGATACTAGACTGAGGGTAGATAGATCATAGACTCTACGTATAGCTATAGATAATAGACTGAGGGTAGATAGATCATAGACTCTACATATAGCTATAGATAATAGACTGAGGGTAGATAGATCATAGACTCTAGATCCAATTCCAGACCAACCTGAAGATATGCCAAATAGATTGCCCGATATTACTAGCCACCAGGTAAGGTCGAACCAAGGTACTCTAGGTCCTCCAGTGA
>NW_007422513.1:0-521 GCF_000475195.1 Diaphorina citri
ATTTTTAAATGATAAAATTATGTAAAAAAAATGACCTCTCTGGGATTCGAACCCCCACCCATCACACTTATCATCACACTAGAGGAGTAAAAATAGACACACCCAACCGCTCGGCCACTAAGACATTTGTTTTCGAGATCCACAAAACTTCTTTATTAATCAACTCGATCGAAAAGTTTGAAATTTTCCCCTAAAAGTCACTTTTTCCGGATCTAGCACAGGGGAGCGTGTTGAGGACGAGATTTTTCGAGAAAAATCCCATGACAACAGTAGGGGGATGGGATTTTAGTTTTCATAAAACGTCCCTTTTCCCACCATAAATTCTTTGTTTATTTTTGATTTGACTTGTAATTTTATTTTCTGTTAAAATTCTCAAGACCTCACAACTTTTGAAGAATTTGAAGTAAAATTTCGTTTTTCGTAGGTGCTTACCTAATAATTATTAATTGGTTTTCTCAACCTCTTTTTATTCTTGCGCTAATTCAAGTCACAAGTGAGTGTTTCTGTTACCTACTATAAAG
>NW_007422514.1:0-521 GCF_000475195.1 Diaphorina citri
TTTTTTTTTTTTTTTTTTTTTTTTTTTCGTAGGATGGAGAAAAAGCACACACGCTAGCGGGATATGTATATGCTATGTATTTTATAGAGGGTGAGATTTGATTATTTGATAGGGTTGGTCTGTTTCTAAAGCGAAAATATTCTCGCGTTATCTATTCCTAGTTTACAATAGTCAATGAACCTAATTAACCAAGTTCTTCAGCAGGTAGGTAATGAATATAAAATTTGGTAGCTATACATTTGGTAGCTTAAGATTTTCACATTTTTCAAAGTATTTTTTCACTACAAATTTTCATAAGTAAATGGTTTCTTCAAATTAAATTTGATATAGTCGATGGCCGTTGTTCGACGAGGCGAATCTCTGTTGTTGAGGGCGTGTACGGTTTCAGTCGAAATCGATTGAGTCGACATTTGGGCATAGCTTTAAAGTTTTCGTCGATTTTTCTTCAAATTTTTCGCTCAGCCGCCATTATCCGAACGGCTATCCCGCTTGATAATGAATGAGCCACCTGTCTGAAAGAA
>NW_007422515.1:0-521 GCF_000475195.1 Diaphorina citri
GCGACATTTTAGGGGATTTAGGGACCGTTTTGGATGTTTTTGAGTGCACCAATGCAATTTTTGGGTACTTTTACATCGGAATAGGACTCTATCTCGAAAAAAATTTTCATTTGGTTGTGCCCCATTGTCCTATCAAGTGATTCCATGAATTATAATAGAACTCGCTCCTACGACCAACCTAGTGCTTAGCAGTGTGGACCTTGAATGAATCTGGAGGTTGGTGATTCTGGAGGTTGGTGGTTCGAGTCCAAGTCACAAAATTTAAGCGGGGAACGACATTTGCGACAAGCATTCATTCTTAACACAATTAAAATTCCTTAGAACTCACTCCTAAAGAGGGTGCCTAAGCGGCCCTCAAGGGCTGATTGAGTCCAATGTTATTAACGGAATTCTCTTTATGTGCTAAACATGTTAGCCAAATTTATTTAAAATCGGACTAGCCCGTTCGGGAAGTATCACAGAACAGACAGATTAAACAAACTAAATCGAGTTTTTTTTTTTTTTTTTTTTTAAGATGTTTG
>NW_007422516.1:0-521 GCF_000475195.1 Diaphorina citri
CCCCGGGCGGGAATCGAACCCGCGGCCTAGCGCTTACAAGGCAGACGCACTACCAACTAAGCTAAGTAGGCTGGCACACGGATAAGTTTTGTTCTCGGAACGGCTGGCTTTCTCGGAACTCCATTGTGTGAAATCCATTTGGACTGTGTCGTTGTGAACGGGGCCTCTTGGTTCTAAGGTACTCAGGTGTCAGTATGTAAACTCGAGATTCTAAATTGAATTGACGTCATTCAGGTTTTTGACTGACGGTTTCTAGATTGTCTCAGGGCGGCGCTTGACTGGAATGCTATAGACGTTTAGTGACCTGTAGAACTCAAAGGGTTAAACAGCTACCAAGACTCGGATTTTTCAACTGTTTTCTAGCTGGGGGACGGTAAACAGGGAGGATACCAGCCTGAAATTTCCCTTGCTAAAGAAATAGCAAAGGTTGAGTGCGAAGGGCATCCACTCGTAATCGTAAAATTTGTAGCCAAAATCAAATGTCAGCCCAAAGCAATCACCCTAGTTAGGGCTGATTGAGA
>NW_007422517.1:0-521 GCF_000475195.1 Diaphorina citri
AAAAAAAAAAAAAAAAAAAACTCCTGTTTTGATCAATAAAAACGCCTTTTTGGATGATTAAAAAATCTCCCAATAGTGAAATCCCTCATTACACGTCATTGGTGAAATCCACCATTAAACACATAGGATATATAGGACATAGGTAAACATAAAAAACAACAGCTTATCTCTAAAGGCCCATTCCCACTCATTTAATAAATAACATTCTATGTATATCCTTTGAAAAAATAAAACGTCCATACGATAAATAAAAAATAAATAACATTGCATACAGGACATTTGGGGGGAAAAAAAAATCAGATGAAACTCATGACAAGTAGGAAAAGGGCCTTAAAGGAAATTTAGCTAAATTAAAATAAAGGAATACTATATAAACATATCAGTCAACGAAATATAAATACATATTTCTAGACATGGTCTTCACTTGACTGGAGTGGATTATGGACTGTCCCCTATCTGATAGACGTTAAAACAAGACTAAAAGATAGGGGACAGTCCATAATCCACTCCAGTCAAGTGAA
>NW_007422518.1:0-521 GCF_000475195.1 Diaphorina citri
AATAAGCACTATTATTATTATTATTATTATTATTATTATTATTATTATTATTATTATTATTATTATTATTATTAGTTAACCCTCAGGATCGATCTCCTTTCGGGGCGGACTTTTTCCTAAAGAGGTAACTTCTCGGGGAGGCTGGCTTTCTAATATACTTTCTTTTTTCTCTCTTCGATTTCGGGACGATAAGACCTTAGCAGTTACAACTCCCTCCATCAAACTTCTAGAGAAAAAAAACCCCCCTTTGCTAATCCCAATATGAGTTGAACTTAATTTGATACTGCAAGACGTGTTAAACCCATGGAACAAAAAACTTTACATTTAGACTGTGGTCCCGGTTATTACTGATCAAAAAATCACAACTAAATTTAATTTCGACTTTTTTTACTTTTAATACTTTTCTATCTTTCACATTCTACCTAAATTAAGTATGCTAAAACGCGCCTTTTAGAAGTAGATCTAGTTTGTAGATAGCAAACGAGTGCTTTTTTTGAAGCACCTAGGATTACTAGGCAGTT
>NW_007422519.1:0-521 GCF_000475195.1 Diaphorina citri
CTCACGAGCAGGTTGTCAAGATGATAAAGAATACTGGAACTGATATCTGATATGGTACGAACTGTGCGAGTTTGGCCCTAAATTTAAAATAAAATTGGGCAAGAAACGGGGTCGTCTGGAAACACTGTTGCTCTTTGTTTGTTATCAGTGGCGCGAAAATTTAAAAGACAACTTTTCTCAAATCAGTTAAAGTTAACGTTAAAATTTGTGATTTTGTGACTATTACAAGATCAAATAGTCAATGGTTGTAGAGTATGTGAAAGATGAGACCTCTCTCATCAAGATTTCTATTAAATTACAGCAATGATTTCTTACAAGATCAAATACTCAATGGTTGTAGAGTAGGGTCTGTCGGGGTAAAATGGGTATAGTTCCCTTTTTTTCTCTCTGCGTCCTGGACTATTTATGCCAGCCCAAATATGACTCTGAGGATCTGAGAGAAGCTTTAGAAAGTGTCAAACAGGGGGAAAAAACAATATATGCAGCAGCCAAGGAAAAAAACATTCCTTACGAGACATTAC
>NW_007422520.1:0-521 GCF_000475195.1 Diaphorina citri
GAAGACTTTGACTAAGGGGTAATGCCAGTCCAGGTACAGAACTCAGTCTAACTTACCTGGCCATTGACCATGGTATGATGTATCTACTGAGGGTACTGAGGCTGTCGGAACATAAGAAAGACATTGTTAATGTTACATGAAATAACCCATTATTACTACCCTACTGGATTATAAAGATTTTGTAATCCCCAATAAACAACGATAGTATTTTCGATCTCTTCTCTACACAAAAGCTCAAAGAGGGAATTCCTGGTTATCTGAAAACTATAAAATTTCTCTATTGTCTATGTCATCATAACCGGATTCGGCAATTTGAGACTATGGAAACTGGAAACCTGCCTTTGTGGTGTAATGGTCAAGATGCTCACCTGGTAAACAGGAGAGCGCGGGTTCAAACCCAGCCGAGGCATGGAATTTTATGATTTATTTGAGAAATGACCATATAATAATGGAGCTCTAAAGGTTAGGTGGTAGAAAACGCCTCCGACGTAAACCTCGAATAGTGGTTAGGTGGTTACCAT
>NW_007422521.1:0-521 GCF_000475195.1 Diaphorina citri
CAAGAAAAGGTCATTAACACCAACAGACATTAAGTCCGTATCATTTATAATTACACGAATCAAAATTCCTCTATAATGGCGCACTTGGGTTAAATTCTTGCGTACCAGACAATACAGTGAACGGTAGACATAATTATCAGCAAATAATTATATGGACAAAGCTGCTATTAATAGGCTAATAGGACATATTATTTAATTATATGGACAAAGCTATTATGAGTAGGCTATATTAATGGGAGATATTATTAAGTTCCTATTAAAGATGCATCAGGAATCAGGAGTGGTATGTTTGTGTAAGCGCTTCGCTAAAATCAACACCTCCGGGGCACAGACGGTTTTATGTCCGGAATAATGGATGCTTGGATGTGTAATTTTTGAACGTGATAAATATTGTGCTTGATGGCAGATGCAAAACGAGCGAGCCCATGCTCAAAATATACAATGGATTTAAACGTCCGGAGTTCCTTGGAATGAACGACAGTTTTTTTCACCAATTGTAAGGACTAAGCGGCTAGACACTG
>NW_007422522.1:0-521 GCF_000475195.1 Diaphorina citri
AGCTCCTGCGTTTAGAAATGCAAATTTGCACTCCACATGAAAGTTTGTTCTCAATGGATGAAGTGATGGTCCTTGAGAGATAGAACAAGCTCTTTTCTGTTATCCTTGAGAGATAGAACAAGCTCTTTGCTGTTATCCTTGAGAGATAGAACAAGCTCTTTGCTGTTATCCTTGAGAGATAGAAAGCTCTTTGCTCTATGCTGTTATCCTTGAGAGATAGAAAGCTCTTTGCTCTATGCTGTTACCCTTGAGAGATAAAAAGCTGTGTTAGATGATGCTTAGAGGACGGTGAGAAAGCAACATGCCATGAGAGTTGGCTCACCAATAATTTAGAGGTTTTATTGACAGTTTCTTCCAGAGTGTCACAAAGAAATTTACGGTGGTTTTTGCTGATTTTCCTTTCCAGTTTTCCAGACATTGATTGTGTCTCTACTTTTCCTTACTCTCTCTCATTTGAGTTGAAAATGTCAATCCTCATTTCGAATTTCCATGAATTTTATGAACAATCCACCATTTTCATT
>NW_007422523.1:0-521 GCF_000475195.1 Diaphorina citri
TGCTATTCCGATCCTCGAGTTTGTGTCCATGCTGACGCGACTGCCCAAGCTGTTCTCCAACTTTGTGGGCGACCAGTACATGTCCGTGTTTGCCATCTGTATGCCTTGCACGAACCCGTTCAAGTATAACCACTACACGGTGTCCCTGGCCCATCATGTGATTGCCGTGTGGTTCTTGAAATGCAGGTAAGTGAGAACCCGTTCAAGTATACCAACTACTTAAAATGCTTAACTTCACTGGTGAACAGGAGGGCGTGAGTTCAATCCCAGCCGAGGTATGGAATTAATTTCATATTGAACTTCGTTTGAAAAGTTGACTACAAATTTAATAGTAGACTACTGCTGGGTTAAAGAGACTCTTTAGTCCTATTGGAACAGTATAAATAAACACCTTTTTTTTCAGCTTTCTAGTTGTGCTCTGATGTTATTTTGGCCATTGTGGCCTTGTCATTTCTCAATATTTGTCTTTTTTCCCCGCTAGATTCAACTTCCGCCGTGACTTTGTCCGTTTCATCACCAAC
>NW_007422524.1:0-521 GCF_000475195.1 Diaphorina citri
TTTTAAAAATTGCCGCCGGGACAGCTATCTCACGTCGTCCGAGCTCATCTCAGCCCTGTTCATAAACACACCCTAAAAGCCAGTAACTGCAGTACTTAGCAGGTATGCCAACACAAACAATGAATTGCCCAAATGGGGGGAGGGGATAACCACTTCTACCAAAAAGTAACAAGACACAATACAGGGAAAATATTGCAGGGTATTTTTAGTTTTTTTGCAGCAACTTGGAGAGTTTTTTAGTGTTGTGGTTTTTGGTTGTAGATTGTTTTCTAACTTCAATAAAATATTCTCACACATTTATGATCATGTTTCTTTTTCTCTAACATGTACAACAAAGAATTCCAAATAACCTACTAAGTTTTAAAATCCATCACACTTACTTAACTAAAGAGGAATTTGTTTTGAAGTGATGAGAGTGTGTGTTTTGGTATAGCTAATCAATACTGTCTGTGTGTGTTCTGTTATCCTTTTTGATTTTTTTCCTCTTCTTTTCAACTGTTGGAGAAACATCATTTTTCTTC
>NW_007422525.1:0-521 GCF_000475195.1 Diaphorina citri
GGTAACTGTGTGAAACTGATGATGCATTGAAATGAACAGTGGAATTATCTCGGATCAAAGGCCATTCATTTGTTTATCAGAGAGATTAACCTAGGATGTTCTAAACAGTTTTCTGAACACGGAACTTGTGTGCTTCGATTTTAAAGTCATAGAGCATAAAGCATAAAGTCATAGAGCAGGAAAAATGAGGACTAACGGAATTTTTCTTTTTCTTCTACGACTTCTAGATCCCGAGATAAATCGATTTAAAAACTCAAAAAGTGAAGAAAACTGGTTTCTATTCCCCTTTTAGGAATTTAAATCAGCCTGAAAAATTGTGAATCAACTCAATTAATGAAGCATCTTTGTTTTATTTTTATTAATGAATGCAGTTAATTAAACAGGAGTTATAACAATAAAGTCCTACCTCAAAAGCAGGTTTTTACGTTCACCCAAACATGTTAGATGTGACATTGCAGAAGTAGGTACCGGTAGCTAGGTATTCTATTCTGTTAAGAGGGGGAATCTATTTCTTCTTCTTC
>NW_007422526.1:0-521 GCF_000475195.1 Diaphorina citri
TCCGATCTAAGTAGGTAATCGTAAGTCGCAAGAATAGATAAGTAGGTAATCAGGTCAAGCCGAAAGCCAGAGAAGATTTAAATCTCAATTCGTGAAAATAGGAAAACAAAAACAAACACCCCCACAAAAACACAAATGTAAAAAAAAAAGCCAAGTTCCTATCCAAAAATGTTGGCCTATAGAAGTGCTGAGATCAGAAAATTAAGGCCAAGTCTGCATTCCCAGTTTTTCGTACCTGCTCAAAATACTGAATCTTAATTCCTTCGCCTTCTCTCAATAATTTTAACTTGGCTATGTTTTTCCTTCGGCATTTATTTATTTATTTGAGTATTTAAACATGATTAGTAGGAACAGATCTTTTCATTACCTAGAACCTACCTGTTTGCGAGCTTTTGAATTTTTTTCTTGGTTATTTTTGGTTTTATTGTTCTTTGGTTGTTTGATGGGCATTTGTATGGTAAAATCATATTCCCATGAAATTATTCGTTATAAACTTATTTCGAATGTTTTAGAAAGTTTAA
>NW_007422527.1:0-521 GCF_000475195.1 Diaphorina citri
TTGCCCGTCAAATGTGTCGGCATTTTTAGGTCGGATGACGGGAAAAAATTGGCTAATTGGTTATGTTTTATATGTATAAGTAGTTATTTATTTATTTATTTATTTATTTGAGTAGTAAGTATTGGTAAGTAGGAATCATTTTCGAGTGAAATCACTCGGAGTACTTTGTTTGGGGACTTCAATATGATATAGGGCATGGGGAAAGTCTACTACCATATTTCAGTTATTTAACTAATGCTTTAGTCAGTAAAAAAGCGGTGGAATTGCATAAATATACGATAAAGCACTAACCGTTCTTCTCATGTTAACGAAAAATACTTTAAAGGGGTTTTTAGGTATGGTTTTGGGGGGGTCTACTCTCATAACATTTTCGATATCTCTAACCGTTTAGTGAAAACCGCCAAAAGCGGTTATTTCCGCCCGTGGGCGGAGCCCGATGCAATTTTTGCCGAGTTTCAGATTTTTCCCTTTACTTACTCATTAAGACCTACCATCCTGCCAAATTTCAAGTTTCTACGACA
>NW_007422528.1:0-521 GCF_000475195.1 Diaphorina citri
CCTTTTCCACAAGTTTGGCCATGCCTCGGGATGAACTAGCGGGATTCCGGAGCGAAGCGACGGAATTCAGCTAGTACAGTAATAATAATTTCGTGAAAGGTACAAAAACTCCTTCCTCATTCGCCCAAAAAAGCTCCGTTACATCATTTTGCAAAAGGATATGGCCAATTTCAGAAATCTCCCGCGTTATTTGCTTAAATGTCTGCGTAACATACCAGTAGCTGATGCTTATCTTATAATAATTACAGATTATGATACGTCTAATATGTAAGTAGGAATAAGAAGGTATAATCCTCGAAACTGTGAACGTTAGACCGTTTCCAGTTCCTATTTCCTGATGAAGAATCACAACAACAGTGATGACTGCGTATTAGGATCTCAATTCCTGTCAAGGAATAGAACTTCAATTCCTACAGTTCGGGACCTCAATTCCTTCCTATGGGATAAGATCTCAATTCCTATGGAATAACATCTGAATTCCTATTGAATAGGAAATCAAATCCTACGAAATTTCATACGGA
>NW_007422529.1:0-521 GCF_000475195.1 Diaphorina citri
AGGCAATCCTATTACTCCTCCAATACTCACCAATGTGATAATGCTGAAAGCACTTTAAAATTGCCTACTTTTGCCTCTAATTCATCACAAGAAGGAAAGAAACATGTCACGTTCTATATCATGACCAAAAATTACAAAGAATTCTTCATCAATTAGCCATTAGATCAAAGAAACAAACTCTGTATTTTATTGAATTCAGGACACTCCCTCATCTACCATAATAGCCAGGTACGTACATGCAGATAATTATACCTCATTTGCCTCCCTCATTACCAGAATAACACCATCCTGTTGCTGAGAGGGGTATCTGACAACTCTCAGCTTCCAGGACCTCCATAACATGAAACACCTGTCTCCCTTGCGTTCAAAATCTTTCAATTACTTACATACTTTACAGCTGTTTGAACATACTTACGATAAGGAGCAAAGTACCAATTTAGAATTCAACATACACGACATCTGTTGTGGTTAGGGGATTGACTTCTAATTTCTCCATCTGAAAAGATTTGAAATCTAGCAGA
>NW_007422530.1:0-521 GCF_000475195.1 Diaphorina citri
AACAAAAAAGGCAAAAAGTTTAAACTCTGACAAAAAATTAACAACTAAAACATAACTGTAAAACGAAATTCCAGACCTATCTACAAACAACGAACGTTCATGGCGATAAAAATGGTGTAAAATCTTGAGATTTGGTTCTCGATTTTCGATTAAAACATGAAGTTTTTGTGATCAAGTCGAGAGCTTGGGTAAGTAGGTACTCTTCCTAGGTAGGTACTCTTGCTAGCTAAGTAGGTAGCTAGTTTTTCATTCAGTTTGTTGTTTGGTTCTATCTTGAAATGATTTGTTTGATTTTGGAAGAGTCTACCTCTTTGGTTCTTTGGGACATGAAGGTTTGTAAGTTAGAAGGTAGTGCGTATGCCTAGTAAGCTTCAGACCCGTCCCACATTGGACGCGTAGACGCGCTACGCAAAGTCGTGCGTCTACTACTTACACAATCATTAGTAATGTCATTATTTCCAAGTAATGATGATGAAAAATCAGAAAATCCGAAATTCCATCATTAGTAATGACATTACTAA
>NW_007422531.1:0-520 GCF_000475195.1 Diaphorina citri
AGGAGTAGGTAGTTCCATCAAAGACAAATCTGAGTTGGCCACCAAAATGATTGACCTCTCGTCATGAGGATTCTGAACTACAGGTGATAATATCAATGCCGATGATTAGACAACTTTCGTTCAAAACTTGAAACTGGTGATTCGTCAAGGGTTGGGACCATAGAGGAAGAAGTGAACTTTTGAGAATCTTCAAGTGACGATGTTGTTCAATAAAATTAATAAATCCAACTGCCCATGCGTCCGATTGAAATTTGAGAGGATTGGAAAAGCTTTGATTAAAATCCAAAAGCTGAGGGGATGTGATAACCCAGCAAATCTCAGCATTAGTGCTGTACAGTGTCCAATTTATTTCACACAGGCATAAAGAGTAATTTTCAATCACGCCATATTTCGGGAATATTGGGGGGATAAGAGAGCAACAAAATACATTCTCACCCTCCCAAAAATCTCTGGCAGACGCGTCGGGGAGATTATACCTCAATTCTATTTCAGTCCAGTGGTCGCAATTCATAAAACTGAC
>NW_007422532.1:0-520 GCF_000475195.1 Diaphorina citri
AAAATTTTAAAACTATTAAATATTAATTGTACACTTAAAATACAATCAAAAAATACATTGTTACTTTTGATTTTTAATATTAAATTTAAAAAATAAAAATGATATTTTTTCAAAATTAAAATTATTTTTATTTTATTAAACATTCTTTAAACAATAAAATTTTTGGTAGTTTTAAAAAAATTAATGCAGATAAAAATATATTAAAAATAATTTTAGAGTGAAAGTTTATCATGATGTAATCATATTACTCCACTTTTAAAATATGTACAAATTTCTGAAAAATATTAAATTGATAGACTTATTTATAATCAATCAGTAATAGTAAATTTATTAAATAAAAATAGTAAAAAACTTCTTGTATTCTTTTACAAATAAAAACTCTGTACATGACACTAGTTTAATATTAAAATTTTTATTTATTTTTAATGTCACTTATATTAAATTTAATAAAAAAATTTATTATTAATAATTTATTCAAATTATTTAGATGATAATAAAATAATTTTTGTGCAATATTTAT
>NW_007422533.1:0-520 GCF_000475195.1 Diaphorina citri
CTAACCGTTTTGTCGCTATAGCTGAAAACCGCCAAAAACGGTCGAAATCTGTCCAAAAGCGGTCAAAATACCGCCAAGAGCAGCAACCATCTCAACCAAACGTTCTGTGTTGCATCCTTGTCACATTTGACAGCTACATACCAAATTTCAAGTCTCTAGCACTTACCGTTCTCGAGATATTTTGTTTACAGACACACAGACACACACACGGACCAATGGCTGAAACTTTGGATTTAGGCTCTAGCGACCTCAAAACGTGTTTTGACACTAAAAACTGACCATCAAAATTTTGACCCGATTACATTACTTTCCTTCCTATAGGATAAGGAAAGTAAAAAGTAGCATAATAAGATACATTCATGAAACGTCTGCCTTGTAAGCGCTGTAGGTCGTGGGTTCCTCTGAAACACCTAGCCATCAGGTACTTCAATTTGTGTGTAAGATTAACAACTCTAATGTACAAGCACAAGCAGTACCAGCAAAATGCTTGGTTCGCTGATTTTCTTCAGTGGTTCAGTGA
>NW_007422534.1:0-520 GCF_000475195.1 Diaphorina citri
CAGTGTTCTACATCCTCCAATTGTTCTAAATTTTCCATATTGATTTTAGCCTGAAACATTGAAAAAATTGTACATTATTATCCAAGATCTCACTGTGTGACAGTGTGAAAGTGTAAGGTCTGGTAGATGTTAACTGGTCAGATAAGAGTGGTGCAAAAGTTGGTAGCAAGATCTAATCCAAACAAAGTACAAACAGAGATAAAAGTGTGTATGAGATATTTTCTCTCACTGCTGATTTATGTGGTGGTAAACTAATGTATCTAGGCTGGGGTCCCATCTCATATTACAAGTAGTTGTTAGCTTTGAGCATTCTTGTAGAATCTTTGGGTAGACCCCAAGAATCCTCAGAAGAAACCACTCCTTTTTAACATGAAGTAGTGGACCCCACCCATAGAATTTATTTGACTGAAACAATAGACAACTTCCAATATCCACGTTGTGTTGTTACCCCTTCAAAGTGGTCATTTTAAACTTTACTTACTTGATTACAGACTACATTCATATTCTTGCGGAACTGATC
>NW_007422535.1:0-520 GCF_000475195.1 Diaphorina citri
TGAGGTTTGTAATCACTATAATCAGACAGGGCCGTAAAAGAGAAAGAAAGATGGTTTATGTGCCAAATGTACATAATTGTTATTTATTAGTGGATGTGCCAAATGTACATAATTGTTATTTCTCGGTGGATGTGTCGTACAACTAAAATCTCATCTGTTGGACGAACATCAGTTGGAAAATTAAAACAGAAATACGCTAATGCAGGGACTAGGAATTTCTTATTTTCGTGGAGGTGCCAAATACACCGATGCGATGCGGTATAACATTAAGGGGAAAAAATCCATGCCTACCTATATGTTTGTCTGGATTTTCCAATAAAAAATTGTTCATGACATTTTTACTACGGTTGTACTCTCAACACAATGTAGGTACGTTATGTATTTACCTATGAGTCTACAAAACTTGATGTCTATATGAAAGCTGCAATATTATACGCCATATACCAGATGTCTTTTTATAGCTTTCAAATACGTCTACCTTGCTGTTTCCAATGATGAACGTACACTAAAAGTGATTAGC
>NW_007422536.1:0-520 GCF_000475195.1 Diaphorina citri
AGTAAAATACATATTCTATCCAATAACCAACTAGCATGTACGTACATTACATCTAGAACAAAATTTCTAGGTGGTCGGGATTTCATTTGGCTCAGTATATTTACCCATTTTCATATCGAGTTCCTGGGATTATATTCCTAATCGGAAGGGAACTGCGAACTCTGAAGAGCCGAGCTCTCATATGCCTCTCTGCTCTATTTTACTATCAACAAATTCCATATTGTTCATCATGAAGTCTTGCGTAATTTGAACACGGGATGATACGAGATATGCCAGATACGTTGGAAGAAGGTAGGATGGAAAGGACGAGCGAGAGAAAAGAGCAGTAGAAGTAAAAGAACGGAAAGAGAATGGTGAAGAATGGAGGGTATGAATTTGGAAGGGATGACAAAACGGAGAAGGAAGAAGAGGCAAGAGAGTTTATCAGAGGAAGCGGTGGAGCGAAAGGGTAGAAAGGGGGTGTGGGTAAAGAGAGAGAGGGAGGAAAAGACAGGCAAGTTTCGGAATGGCACAGAAGGCA
>NW_007422537.1:0-520 GCF_000475195.1 Diaphorina citri
TATTAATTTTTTCCAAGCCATTAATTTCCAGAACATGAGAATTAATTAATCTAATTAAGACTATAAATAATAATTAGGTAGGATACGGAATATCATTTCGTACGGAGAGAACGAGTATTGGACTCTCTGTTCTATTGATGCTACCACAGCAGAGGTGTAGGTCGGGTGTAATACCGGCTACTTGCGCTCAGATTGTCTGGGACCCAGGTCAGTCAGATAGTCTGAGCGTGAGAGGCCGGCATAATCTTGTTCCCAGGACTTGGAGTTTTTACTTAAACCTACAAACAATCTGTCAACCCAATCCAGGGAATGATCTTTCTAAGATCGCAGACCAGTTGAGCATTCCTACAGATGAGCTCATTGCTCAATCAAAACTATTCCCTAAAATGCTACCAATGGATTTTAACTTTGTAAGCTTTGGTTAAATTATGGTCAACCTATTCTTAAAGACATAATGAGGTATTTCGGGCTTTCGAAAACACCACAAATCTACAGTAAAAGGTTCTATTAACTAAGAAGT
>NW_007422538.1:0-520 GCF_000475195.1 Diaphorina citri
TTTCTGGAATATGTTGTTTTAACGGCGTAGCTGAAGCCAGATTGTTGGTACGTTATTCAGGGCCAAAGTTCGATAGTTTGGGTAATACCTACAAAAAGCTCAAAAAGAGTTCACGATTTTCAGGTCGCTAAAACTTGGCAGAAAAATTCGATAATATAATTTATTTAGACCTAAAGTGTCCCTTCAAGCAATGTCGAGTTTGGTGGACCAAATATAAAATGGACCTCTCTGCAAAGTTTGATTGACTTTGGCAGAAAACTCGAGTCCCGAGAAAAATGGACGCTACTTGTCCTTACGCACTACATACGGTTAAAAACATGTTATCATATAGGAAACCATCTTCAGCACTTAACACCAAACTAATAATAACAACCATAACATGACAACATTAGTTGGTATGTATACTGAAATCTGAAATCCCAGCAGAAAAAATACTCAACCCAGTGACACGTATGATGAAGCTGTCCTCTAATGATAGTCTAGGCCTCTAGCCACATAGTTATCAAATTCGTCAAGAAGT
>NW_007422539.1:0-520 GCF_000475195.1 Diaphorina citri
CCAATCTTCTTCAATACAATCAGTTCATTTAGCCTGTACTCTATTATCCACTATTGTATCTACATACTTATCTCAATCAATAATTCGATCGAGATTCTCGATACCGGATGGAACTATCAAGAACATATCCAGGGAAACGAGTGCCCAAGTTAAGTAAAATAATCTCAGACTTTAATTTATTGTGCTTTGACATTTTTACTCCAAGCTTTACAATGGTCAATATTGAAAGGCCGATAAACGCAGATACTTCTGCACAAACGCATATGAAGATAGACAGGTACATGAAAATTCTACACAAATTGACTAGTATAGAGGCAACATGAGACTAAAGACCCAGGGGTAGAGATAATATTGCAATTTGTACTCATTATGGGTTCTTCTTTAAACTTTTTAGGAACAACTTATTTTGTAGATTTTTTCCTCTCCTTAAACTTCCTCATGGAAAGTAGGCACCTATTCATGTTGCACCAGAAGCGATCATTTCACTGCAGATGCCGGATGAATGCCGTCATTTATTGAT
>NW_007422540.1:0-520 GCF_000475195.1 Diaphorina citri
AAGTGTTGGAAATGTCTGATACGGATAGGTGTGCGGACTACCATTACTTAACATAGGAAGCAAAATACAAAATCTGTCTGAAGTGTTGGAAGTGTATGATCAGTCTGCGCGCTGCTTTAGTCTTCTCTTCGTACGAATGAGGTCCTCGCTTTCACTTGCTACCGAAATAAATTGACACATTAGAGGACCTAAAACATCATAATCTTCGTATTTACCATCAAAAAGCCTCGGATCAATCATTCCTCTCCTAAGGGGAAAACAGGCTGAACTTTACTCTTTTCAATGGCTTTTATTGGTTTTTTCACCAACACAGTTAAGTCGAGACATAAATCTAGAAGATACCATCATCATCAATGTATCATATATCGCTTTCAATGTATCATACTTTTACCACATACCTTTCCATTTTCCTGTGCATCCTGAATCTTGATGTACGATCTTACTTACCTATAATCTCGTTTCCAAATAGAGGAGAGGGGAGTTATTATTGGAAAAAATTGTAAATTTTCTCCACAGGAAA
>NW_007422541.1:0-520 GCF_000475195.1 Diaphorina citri
CTTGGCAGAGTCGAAGCACCACCCTAGCTCCTTGACATTCTATTGATAACGTTACTCTCATAGATAGGATGTTACATCGCATTACAACACGCTACTCTAGGTGTCGTCTTGTAAAACATTGTAATTTGTAATGTGGACGGAAGTAGAACGCGCGCCTTGCAATGGATGGAATCGTTGGTGAAAAACTGCCCCTTGTTGTGTAAGTGACCCTTGAAACTCATTTGGACCTTCTTTTGGAACTTTTGCCTTTTAATTCCCTTTGGGCTTTTAGTTTTGTAATTCCTTTTGGGCCTCTACCTTTGTAATTCCTTTTTTGAGAATTTGACCACAATGATAGTAGTAGCCTACTGCTGGTCCTATTCCCCATCCCCAAGGTCTGTTTATACCTCAGAATAAGAATAACATAGAAGGAGGGTTTGGGTCTTTTTACATATCAAGGTCAAAGGACAGTTCACGAACAGCTGACTAACCAAATTTGTTTAGTCAGCTGACAAAACTCTTCTCTCATTGGTGGAAATTT
>NW_007422542.1:0-520 GCF_000475195.1 Diaphorina citri
ACTATAATATTAGTAATGCTTGGAGACTCTTTCATCATTTCTTTAATACGCCACTGAAGGCGCGCGCTTTTTCTATTATCTAATATTGAATTGTCTTCCAAGCCCAACGAATATGTAGGTATAAAATATGTTTATTTAATTGAAAATCCACAATGCAATATGGTGTTTCATTTGTTTCGCGTTAAGTGTGCGATATTTGATCCTACCTCGTCCAAAAATGCAAACAAAGTTCTGTTGTTCTGCCGTTTAGAGTTTGCTTTTACTTCACAAATATCTGAGTAAACAGGTCGTAGCGGTATCCTACCTCGTCCAAAAATGCAAACAAAGTTCTGTTGTTCGGCCGTTTAGAGTTTGCTTTTACATCACAAATATCTGAGTAAACAGGTCGTAGCAAAGTGACATAGGGCATAGCTGGTGACATCGTGACATGACTGGTGGCCAGGTTGGCAAACCAAATACCAAGTTGGCTTCAAAGATATAAGTACAAGAGACTTTTGAGACAGTACAAACAATTCTGTTC
>NW_007422543.1:0-520 GCF_000475195.1 Diaphorina citri
CTGAGATTATCGTAAAGATATTCAGATATCTGAGTATAGTCCGCTGTTTTATAATTCCGAATAGTTACCTCAACATTACTGATGGGCACTCTCTCGTTGGTCTTTTTCTTATGTAAAATATCGATTAAAAGTGCAGGATGATATTCATCGATATTAACAATCTCGTCATTACATCGAGTGACTTTAAAACTGGAGGGTTTATTACTTAGGACTAAGTCTAGAATAGAGTTTTTATGATTAAGTACAAGATTAAGCTGAGATAAGGTATGAAACTCGAGAGAAGAAATGAAAACTTCAGCTGCCGTACTGTTTCTGTTTATTATGGGTTCACATGTCGAAGGGTCCCAAGTAATGTTAGGTAGATTATAATCACCCGTGAATATAATATTCGAGTCCGAAAACTTTCGCATGATCTCATCCAGCACATAACTGTATTTTAAGTATTCTTCACTTGGACTATCCGGCTGAATGTACACCGTACTTACAACGAATTTCCTACTTTTAATTTTAAATCTTACGG
>NW_007422544.1:0-520 GCF_000475195.1 Diaphorina citri
GTCCGTGTGTGTGTGTCTGTCTGTAAACAAAATATCTCGAGAAGGGTAAGAGCTAGAGACTTGAAATTTGGTATGTAGTTCACAAATATGACAAGGATGCAACACAAAACGTTTGGTTAAGATGGTTGCTGCGCTTGGCGGTATTTTGACCGCTTTTGTACAAATTTCGACCGTTTTTTGGCGGTTTTCAGCTATACCTATCGACTAAACGGTTAGAGGTATTGTAAAAGTTAGGGTAAAAGAACACTCAAATAAGCATCATTCAATAGGATAAGGAAACTCACACGAGATTTTTTTTCTTCAAAGTTTAACCCAAATCTACATAGCTACTCGCACCTATATCTACCCACCTATTATGTGATTATAAGACAAGCATGCAAGGAGGTCCCAGAACCCAGAACTAATGCAAATATACTAACTTTTGGAGTAGATAAATGTCAAACCGAAAACGGACCTCTTTCAGCTGCTCTGAGCCAGCCTAGTTAGCTTAGTTGGTAGTGCGTCTGCCTTGTAAGCGCTA
>NW_007422545.1:0-520 GCF_000475195.1 Diaphorina citri
AATTTTTCTCTCTTTTTTTAATCTATATACCTATGTACATTGTAAGGTGTACCTAATACATACCTACCACCTATTTATTTATATACCTACTGAATGTACGTACCTACATTGTACATGGACTTAAATTGCACGAAAATTGCATTTATGCTTTTTAAAAGTTCGAGTCCTGACGTCCTCTTCTCAACCGAAAACGATACATTACGTAAATTAGATTTTTGAGGCCGAAACTTCGAGAAGGCGGACATATTGCTATATTTTAAAAAGGCAGGCGGACGGAGGACAAACGTATAAAAAGGATGACATGTCCGCCGAAAAACGGACATCTGGTAAGCCTACCCAAGTGGTAGTTTGACCTTTGATTTTCGCAAACGGGGACCTCAAAATCCAAGTTGTGGACAAATGGGGACACACATTGGATAAAAGGGTACGTCCGCGAATGTCTATTGGGATGTACCCGTTTGTCCATCAATAATGTCACACCAAGTTCCCCATTTGGGTGTGTGATGGGAGTTGTATCCTC
>NW_007422546.1:0-520 GCF_000475195.1 Diaphorina citri
TTAAAATTTCCTTCAACATTTCTCACCAAAAATTCGGATCTTTCAGTTCAATTTCGAGATTCAAATGGCCCAACAGTAAAGTTCATCTGTCCCCATGGTTTTCACCCTAAAATTCTTCGAAAATTCTCAATAAATAATCAGCTTTTTGTAGATAGGAAAGAACTTACGAGTCCATTGTCATCTCCAGGGATAAAATCTTCAGGAAACCTTACAAATCGATATACCTATACTACGGATAGGAGATGGGAGGGTATGGAGGATAAGATAAAGGAGGGACCCCAAATAAGATTGCTAAAAGGTGCAGTAAAACAAGAAAAGGAGGTCTACCTCCCAATATTTCTACGTGCTAAATATCCTACTCACATCCCAATATTTCAATCGCATCTCACCTTTATATTTGAGAATTTGACCACGTAATAATGGAGCTCTAAGAGTTAGATGGTAGAGAACGCCTAAGGCGTTAACCTCGCCTACTGGTTGCCTTCCACTCAAGAGTCTATTATTATTATTATTATTATTA
>NW_007422547.1:0-520 GCF_000475195.1 Diaphorina citri
AAAAAAAAAAAAATGTATTCAAATTTCAACGGGCTACTTTCTGATGTTCTCGTGTTGACCCTGTACCTAAATGGGAAGTATTGTTTCTTCTGACCTATCTGATGAGAGGCATACTATGGGATGGACATGCTACAACACAGACCACACGAGTCTAATGTAGCAGCTGTTTCATTGCTACGAAATAAAAACGGCGGTGAAACACTAATGATTTACGATTTTTTTTCCTTGAAACTTACCACTAGTGTCACCTGGTTGTTGTTTGAGTAGAATCATCAGATATTTCATATGTTGCTTCTGAGTTTCATACTGACCACGCAGCTCTTCCAATTGCTTCTCGGTATCTGACTTGCTCTCCTGAGAAACCAAACAAAATTCATAACTAAAATATTTTTACATACCAGACATGTAAAATTAAAGTTGTCAGATAGCTTTGATTGGACGAATTAGCTTACAGAAGTGGGGGGAAAACAACATGTTGGTCTGTTCCCATTTGTGAGTTTGATTAGATTTTTTTTTTTTT
>NW_007422548.1:0-520 GCF_000475195.1 Diaphorina citri
TTCTTCTTCTTTTCTTTGCTCCTCATACACAAACATTACATTTTCATTCTTTTCCGTTAATCTCCTTCTCATGTTCCTTCCTCTTTCTCCTCCTTCCTTCCTCTTCTTCTTTCTCCTCCCAGCCCTTCACCTTCTACTCCTTTTGTACCTTCCCTTTTCTTTCCTTCTATTCTCTTCCTTTGTTCCTCCTCCTCCTTTTCCTTCTCTTTCTCCTCCTTCCTTCTCCTTCTCCTCATTTTGTACCTTCCCCTTTCGTCTTCTCCATTTTCTTCCTTTCCCTCCTCTTCTGTTCTCTCTCCACTCTTTTTTTTTTCGATTTCCTCTCGATTTTTTTTTTCTTTCTTTCCGCTTGTTTACTTCCTTTTCCTGCCTCCTCTTCCTTGCTTCATCTTTTCTTCTTCGTCTTCTTCTTTTTATTCTTCTTCTTCTCCTTCTTCTTCTCGTTCTCCTTCTTCTTCTTTTTCTCCTTCTTCATTTTCTTTTTCCACCCATTCTCTTCGTTTTCTACTTCCTTGTGAGA
>NW_007422549.1:0-520 GCF_000475195.1 Diaphorina citri
GAGACAAGAAAATTATCAATTTTCTTTCATTAGATATGTAAATTGAGTTGAAACAAAAAGCAGCAAAGTGCAAATTTTTATGTTAGAGTCTCGTTATATCCTTCTTGTGAGAAAACTTGTGATCGTTTACAAAGGGGGATTATAAAGGGGTTGCTAGTCTTAGCTTTCTGCCTTTTGCGGGGGATCCTTTAGAAGTTGCGGGGATTCTTTAGAAGTTTAGGTACTTTTACGAAGTACTTCCGTCGATGTTTGAGGCTTTCGTAATGGGTACAAAACAACGTACATACTTGGATTTTTCAGAAGTCTATCTTAAATTGATTAATTTCTACGGAAATTCTACTACCTTTGTGGTGGTGGCGAAACAAGAATTTCGAAACCCTCAAACCTATGTTAACTCCGTTGAACTTACTTTCAGTCAGAAACAAAATTATAGACTGTGGGTGTAGAGGGCCTTTTCAGTCTCATCCTATAGCAGTGTAAATGCGTAAATGGGGGTATTTCTTTTCTATTTTTCAGTCAC
>NW_007422550.1:0-520 GCF_000475195.1 Diaphorina citri
GTAAGAGTTTTATTTGAAATACTACTAGTTTCTGTCATGGAAACTTACATCTCGTCAAGGTAAGAGTTTTATTTGAAAATTTTAAATACTACTAGTTTCTGTCGTGAAAATTGGGGGGTTTTAGGTATGATTTTGGGGAATCTACTCTTATAACTTTTTCGATATCTCTAACTGTTTAGTGAAAACCGCCATAAAGCGGTAAAATCCGCCTGTAGGCTGAGCCCTTTGAAACTTTTGCTGATTTTCAGATTTTTCCCTTTACTTTCTCGTCAAGACCTACCATCATGCCAAAATTCAAGTTCTACGACATCGGGAAGTGCTCTCTAATTTTGATAAGTGAATCAGTCAGTCGTAAAATAAGCGATTTTCAAGGCCTTGTTTCTACCCCTTCCGTTAAAGCTAGAATTTCGTGCATAATATGCAAGTATGGCTTAATAACTTAATTAAGCCTGATTCACACTATAGTGCCAGTCAAGGTCCAGTCACGGTCCGGTAACGGTCCGATCAAAAGATTGAGTAT
>NW_007422551.1:0-520 GCF_000475195.1 Diaphorina citri
CTGAGATTATCGTAAAGATATTCAGATATCTGAGTATAGTCCGCTGTTTTATAATTCCGAATAGTTACCTCAACATTATTGATGGGCACTCTCTCGTTGGTCTTTTTCTTATGTAAAATATCGATTAAAAGTGCAGGATGATATTCATCGATATTAACAATCTCGTCATTACATCGAGTGACTTTAAAACTGGAGGGTTTATTACTTAGGACTAAGTCTAGAATAGAGTTTTTATGATTAAGTACAAGATTAAGCTGAGATAAGGTATGAAACTCGAGAGAAGAAATGAAAACTTCAGCTGCGGTACTGTTTCTGTTTATTATGGGTTCACATGTCGAAGGGTCCCAAGTAATGTTAGGTAGATTAGAATCACCCGTGAATATAATATTCGAGTCCGAAAACTTTCGCATGATCTCATCCAGCACATAACTGTATTTTAAGAATTCTTCACTTGGACTATCCGGCTGAATGTACACCGTACTTACAACGAATTTCCTACTTTTAATTTTAAATCTTACGG
>NW_007422552.1:0-520 GCF_000475195.1 Diaphorina citri
AAAGTCTGGTCCATGGATCCCCCCTGGTCAACTGTTGTCGAAAGAAAGTCGCCAACTCCATTCGTCAGATTCCATCACTCAACAGATTGGAGACAAAATGCTCAGCTTTTACTCTTCTTTGAAATATTACGCGCTCAGATTGTACATTATTTTCTGGCGTAAGTTTCTTGTGAAAAGTGCATAATAGTAATGATTTTGGTTGGGTGGAAGAGCTCACTGTGTGAAAATCCTGCCATTAAGCCTTGAAAAAATAAAAATAATTCCTAGATTAGGCATTCAAAAATTTAAAATCCATGTTTGTTACATGGTACTCAATTTTACATCAAGAAATCTGAGAAGAATATTATACAACTTAAATAACAGAATCTCCAACAGACTTGAAGATTTGAAGAACGGTACTTGATGTCTGGATTCTTCATAAGGACCTATCGGGTTTAGAGTACAAGGTATTTTAAAGAAACGTTTGGTTAATCCAAGCTCCAAGGTGTTGTAGAGGTACAAAAGTTCTGGTTGAATGAAT
>NW_007422553.1:0-520 GCF_000475195.1 Diaphorina citri
GAGGATTCCATTGAAACATTTGATGAAAGTATTCAAGTAGACCAGGGAAAAGAGGAGAGAATGGAGGAGGGGTAGAAATGGGGCGAGGGATTCCGAGAAAAAGGTGCAAAGATTGTGGGAACCAAAGATTTGAGGGAAAAGAATTTATCAGAACATGAGGTACACAATAGGGCTGCCTGAAAAGGACCGTCTGGAAGGGACAGTCAAGAAACTCCGACCCCACTTTAAATAGGGAAAAGTCTAGGAAAAATATGTTGTCCGATTTAAATTTTAAATAACTCAGAGGCTTGTCAATCTTGAGACTTGATATCCATCATTTTTTCAACAGTATTTTTCGGATCGTTAGTATCGGATCGTTCTATAAATAAGAGATATCGATAAGATGTCATATATGCTAATGGATAACTTTTGTATTATTGAGGTACCGGGAAAAAAAAATAGTATTTAGATAGGTATAACCATAACCAGTTTTTTAAAAGTTTTCAAGAGTTCAAGTCCAAGGATTCTGAAAAAATAAATA
>NW_007422554.1:0-520 GCF_000475195.1 Diaphorina citri
GAAAAGAAAAAGATATTTATCTACCTACTTCTGAAATTGTGAAGAAAAGTAATGGAGTTCACGAACAACCGAACAAAATCCAAATTCAATTCCAACAAGAAAATTACTGATGCAAGCCGTAGAATTACTACCAGTCGAACATTATTGGACGTATGTTTAAGCTATCAAGATTTCACAAGGTCTACAAAAAGATCTTTGTCGTGTAACGCTAAACTGTCAATATGTGTCATCTTTTATTTTTCATTTGTAAAAAACGAGGGCAAAAGAATTGAAATCAATAATGGCCGGAACTTCAAAGTTTAAACTTGGCAGAAGTAAAACAACTGGATGAAGCAACGTAATTGGCTAAGAGCTTTAAAATCAACCAATCAGATTGCGTCTATGGTTTAACCAAATTTGAACTCAAATTTGTTGTCCCGACCATGAGAATTCTCGACAAAAATTCTCCTGGAAGATGAACATAATTGATACAATGAAACTGTAAATGTGTGGTGTAAAGTGATAATTGATAAATAACAAT
>NW_007422555.1:0-520 GCF_000475195.1 Diaphorina citri
ACTTAGGCACATCCACCTTTTTTGTGAAGAAGATTGATAGAGGAGTTCCCTCACAAGGGAGGTATTATCGTCCCGAAACCCGGGGATAGGAGGATGGGATAGGAGGAGGCCCCAGCCGTTCTGGGAACGAGCCTTGTCTGTTGCGGATGAAGTTCGTCCTTTAATCCCAAACAGATAAGGTTCGCTCCCGGAACGGCTAGCTTTCTCCTATCCTCACTTCCATTTCTCTTCGCTTGCGGGACGACAAGACCTTAGCAGTTACAGTTCTCTCTACCAAACCTCTTCACAAAATATGACTACAGTTGCCAGCACAATGCTTCGAGTATTTTACTACTTTGTGATTGGGGAAGCACCTCATACATTAACCAGTTGACAAGTTTTGCATGAAATAAGTCCAGCATGTAACTTTAGACAAGACAAAAAAAAAAATGAATTAGGTATCTACAATGAAAATGAAATTGCTGACGTCCATAAACTTGATACCCTTTTGTTTTATTTTTTTAATCAGCAAATTCTTATA
>NW_007422556.1:0-520 GCF_000475195.1 Diaphorina citri
TAAATATTTGAATCAATGAAACACACCGGAGATGTACGCCACAGTCATGAAAGTAACATTTCCTTCTCTTCCATCGGAGTCTTGTTTTTTCAACGAAAGGTGTCATTATTGTGGGTTTTACATGCATGGGAATATCGAGTATCTGGTCCAATCTTCTCCAAGCTGACGATCAATGTCAACTAAAGGAGCAAGGTACGAGGCACGAAGATATTGTTCACTGTATTTTTGCCTTGGCACTACTTTCTTGATTTTTAGTAAGTGCTGGTAGTTATCTGAGCCTGTGTCCGCCAAGGATAAGTACAAAGTTCCATTCGGTTTCACTTGCGCCATCAACTGTAATGTGTACACGGTCGGCATTAGATCTTTGCCCATTTTCACACCCAGGCCAATAATCTTCTTGAATGAAATGATGAGTATCTGCCGTCTTGTCTTCACACAAAAATTTTCGTACTGAATCCAGTCCCGTTCTTCTTGAGATTTTAGCATTGTTTTGAAAATAATATCGTAAAATTGGTTCATA
>NW_007422557.1:0-520 GCF_000475195.1 Diaphorina citri
ATGTAATAATATTGTAGTTATTAAATGCGGAGTGTACTACAGACGGGATGACCAATTGACCATCATTATTATTGTCATCAAAACAAAATATGTATGTAGTCTTTTTTCTGAGAGAAAGGGGTTTGATAGAAGGAACTAAAAAGATAAGGTTGGTTCTCGGAAAGACTGCCTTTCTCCTAGCCTGTCTTCTTCGCTTTCGGGACGATAAGACCTTAGCAGTTACAGTTACCTCTATCAAATCTCTAGTAAACAGCCTGTTAAGTTCTATTTGATCTGTATATGTTTAACAGGGCCGGGAAGGGCTAAAAGGAAGGTTGGTGAAACCCACTATAAGGTTCTGTACTGTTGGTAGATTAGTTGACTCTCGTCTATTATTTCGCGGGGCTTCAGCGCAAGTAATGTAAGTATGTATTTGGTATTACTGTTGGTTGTGTTCGTGATTCTGTTATGTTTCATTTCCATTCTCCCAGCTCTGTTTCAAAGGTCCGGTCTAAACGATACACGAGTATGTGTTTGTTTT
>NW_007422558.1:0-520 GCF_000475195.1 Diaphorina citri
AATTTCCCAGACTTGAAAGAGTTGATAATGTTGATATATTTCATTTCCTTGTATACCGTTTGATAAACTGGTAATGTTTTGGGTTGGGTAGGGTGTTCTACCCATTATGGAGTACCTATGTTATACTTTCAGTGTTATAACTGCGGCATTCCGCGGGTAATACTTGTAAATCCCGCAAAATCCCACGCGGAATTGGTCACATCCCGCGGGATTCAAAAGCCTGCGGGATTGCTATCCCTACACACGTAGCACTGGTCCTAAGGCCTAACAACTTTGAAAACTATCACCTTATCAAAATCATTTTTCATATTTTTATTTTATTTTATTTTTATTTATTTTATTTTATTTATTTTTTTTTTCAACTATAAAATTATGAAAAAAGTAACTATGGCTATCCATAAAATATTTTTAAATGATAAAATTAGGTACAAAAAATAGACATCAGTGGGATTCGAACCCCCACCCCACCCGCTCATCAGTTAGTCAGAGATCACACTTCTTACCACTCGGACACGCCGAC
>NW_007422559.1:0-520 GCF_000475195.1 Diaphorina citri
GATAGAGCAATGTGATTACGAGCGAGGTCTCTGGTAATTGGTAAAGCGTTGGTGGGAAACATAACACATATTTATTTAAGTGCAAAAGTACCAAGTCCTCATCATGTAAGTGTAACTCATAATAGTGATACTTTAGGTTTAGTATCTGCAATTCTGCACACACATGTGGCTACCCATTCAAATGAAATGAATCTATGAATGTAATACCTACGGAACTTATACATTGGTATACCTATTTTATGTACCCTATTACTTGTTCGTAATACCCATTGGAGGTACATCTACATAATTTCGACGTGTTATGTGAAAGGTTCTTAACTTCTTTTTTAAGAGGTTTGACAGAGGGAAATGTAACTGCTAAGGTCATATTGTCCCAAAAGCGAAAAGAAAAGGTAGACAGAATAGGCTAGCCTTTCCGAAAACGAACTTTATCCGTTCAAGATAAAATTCGCCCCGGGCGGGAATCGAACCCGCGACCTCGCGCTTACAAGGCAGACTACCCTCCAAGCTAACTAGTCTG
>NW_007422560.1:0-520 GCF_000475195.1 Diaphorina citri
TCTATCTCTTCGATTTCGGGACGATAAGACCTTGACAGTTACAGTTCCAAAATCGGAAAACGCTGAAAAGGGTAGAACTATCCCTTTTAGGGTCCCCTGAATCCAGAGGGATTTCAGCTCCACAACACCTGAATGTATGAATTTTAAACCGATAAAAATACACATTAAATTCCTTACATCGGACCCAGAGTCTGTATTAATCTGAATATATAACAAGTCTACATGCAAAGTGTGCATCGAAGATTATCATGGCTGCACTTTTTTATAAATGTTTGTAAGTAAAAAATAAAAACAGTAATATTTAAATATATTTTTTTTACATATAAAAAATGAAGCTCTTATTAATGTGTCTGGCCAGAAACGATGTGCATTAGCATTATTATTAGCCTGTCTGATATTACAGATCCGTTGCCAGGGCAACCGGAGTCAGATTCGTTGCTACGCGGTAACCAGAGAAGCATCTACAGTAATTCAACATATTAAAAATATTGGCCAGTATTTTTTTTTTTTTTACTATTAT
>NW_007422561.1:0-520 GCF_000475195.1 Diaphorina citri
TCCCGGGGGCTTCGCGGGGTTTTGCATGGGGTCGCGCTTCGCGCTCCCTTGTTTACGGTCGCGCTGCGCGCTCCCGGGACTTCGTGGGGTGTGCATTAGGTCGCGCTTCGCGCTCCCTTGGCTTCGCCCCTGAAAACTAATATCGTCCCTGAGTCTTGTTTCGAAGAAATGAAAACTTGGGGGTCGCGCTTCGCGCTCCTTCGTTTACGGTCGCGCTGCGCGCTCCCGGGGCTTCGCGGGGTTGTGCATGGGGTCGCGCTTCGCGCTCCCTTGTGGTCGCTTCGCGACTCCTCTTGTTTACGTCGCGCTGCGCGCTCCCGGGGGCTTCGCGGGGTTATGCATAGGGTCGCGTTTACGGTCGCGCTGCCGCTCCCGGGCTTCGCGGAGTTGTGCATGGGGTCGCGCTTCGCGCTCCCTTGTTTACGGTTAAAACCGAGAGAAAATTAAACACAGGAAAAGTTTTGCTGGCCTCAAACTGTGTTCCCTGTGTATTTCTTATGGGGAACTAAAAAAACGTCAA
>NW_007422562.1:0-520 GCF_000475195.1 Diaphorina citri
ACGAAAACCGAAACCGAAAAAAGGTAGAAAGGGGAATATTGGTGCTATTAAAGTACTAGAACCCTATAGATCGCTCAAGTTAAACAACGTCGGGCGTGGTTGGTATCCGGATAAATGACCGTCAGGGCAATCCCGTGGACTACTTTTCTGACCCCACTCAGATGGGAGGTCAACAGAAAGAGAAGAGATAGAGGGAGAGAGAAAGATATAAAGGCGGAAATAATGGAGAGAGATATATAGATAGAAAACGGGAGAGAGGGAGAGAGAAAGAGAAGGAGGAGAAAGAGAGATCAAAAGGGAGAGATAGAGAGAGAAAACGGGAGATTTTTTTTTTGATTTGATTTGATTTATTTATTTATTAGAGAGAGAAAGAGAAGGAGGAGAAAGAGAGATCAAAAGTGAGAGAGAGAGAAAGAGAGATCAAAAGGGAGAGAGAGAGAGAAGGAGGAGAAAGAGAGATCAAAAGTGAGAGAGAGAGAAAGACAGATCAAAAGGGAGAGAGAGAGAGAGAGAGATCAAA
>NW_007422563.1:0-520 GCF_000475195.1 Diaphorina citri
AGCGCCGCAGGCGAATATTTTCCTAAATAACCGGATAACTTACCGTGTTATAAGCGGAGTGGATAACTTACCGTGTTATAAGCGGCCACTTTGAACGGCAATATGGTAAGTGAGCTGAGGCCAGGAGCAACGGATAGCACGCGGGCCCCATGAGTAGGCTCGTAGAGGTTAATATTATAGCGCCGCAGGCGACTATTTTTCTAAATAACCGCATAACTTACCGTGTTATAAGCGGCCACTTTGAACGGCAATATGGTAAGTGAGCTGAGGCCAGGAGCAACGGATAGCACCGGCAGGGTCGCGGCCCACGATGTAGAAGTTGGCGCCTGCATTGCGACGCGCCTTGGCGTGCCATTGCACCTGGAAACCGGATGGTAATGATTATTTGGCCCTGATTGATTCAGGTGGGTAAAAAATAATAATGGAGCTGAATTATAATATGTAACAGGGTGTCTACCAAAATGGAAAAATAAAATTCCCTGACTTTTCTCGGTTTTCCAGTCCATTTTTTCCAAATTTC
>NW_007422564.1:0-520 GCF_000475195.1 Diaphorina citri
GGCAGCAAGAACATACCTAAAGAAGTTTTCCTTCTTTGGAATGCATCCAACAGGATTTTTCGCTTAAATGGGAAATGTGCTTAAAAAAGCAGAGTTTCAGGTATAATTTTATTGTCCTTTTTTTCATAAAAAAAAAGTTCAGTTTCTATTTTTTAATGAAATTTGTAATTTAAGAAGGAAAAGAAATGTTTTTTCTTAGTTTCTCAAGTCCATTCTTTCCTTTCTCACTACTGAACAAGCTATAGGAGCTCAGGAAAATAAAATGTATAAGATCTTACTTGGAAAAAACACAAAAAGGGAACATTTGTGTTGAACATTTTAACTAAATTTAATCCAAATTGACCGAGCCATTCGAGAAACAAAGAGACAGTCAAATTGGGTGCAAAAGTCTTTCAGTCAAAAGTTCCTTGAGCCTCAGCTCCCATTTCTCAGAAGAGAAACGATTTTCATTTAGAACCTGGTTACTGAGAGTGCACTTGTTGTGTGCATGCCACTGGAAAACTTTGTCGATTTAGATTTT
>NW_007422565.1:0-520 GCF_000475195.1 Diaphorina citri
ATCCAAGGACTTTGGTTGTCACCTTCCATATCACAAAATTAATACCTTGGAAACAAAAGTGGCATTCAAATAGTGTCATTGTATTGGGAAAGGTGCTGTCTCAATATGTTACTAACTGGACTCGAAATGTTACATCTCGTATTCAAGGACTCAGGTCACTGTGGTTTGGCTCTAATTTCCCTCATTAGGAACATCTTGAATAGACCTACCATAAAATGGCACGAGGGGACATTTCCAATTAATGAGGTCCGAGTTGTTGCACATATTCCCAGATATAGTTCATAGGTACACCGAGATAGGTATTACGAACGTTTGCCATAGACCGAAAACGGTACTGTTCGAATAGTCAAGAACGACACGAGACTCCTGTTAAGAAGTAGGTAAGAATAATGGAACAGTAGTTAAGTGACTGTCATTATTGATGTCATTAATATTGGTTATTATTATGTAAATATCTAGGTTTATTGGAATTCTGGAATTGGAGCAAGTTCAGATTTTTTTTTTTTTCATCGTAATTTAC
>NW_007422566.1:0-520 GCF_000475195.1 Diaphorina citri
TCTTTGTTTCAGATGTCCTTTCAGGCAACCACCAGCGCGATGGATAGCATAGGGAAGTATATGCTTAAGCCTGTAAAAACTGTCTATGAGTTTGTGGAACCAAAGGTCGAGGAGAAATTTGGAGAGGGGAAAGATTGGCTTGGAGCCATGCAACCAAAAGCCCTACAGAAATTTGACGAGATGAAAGACAGAATGGAATCAACTTTCGACAAACTAAAGGTGCGTGACCATTCTCACTTTTTCGTGAGTTTCATGCGATTTTTTTTCGAATGTCCTGGAGGCAATGTAATTCAAATGAGAATGTTCCCACTACACACGACACGAAAAAGTCGGAATCTGCTTATCCTTAAAAATTGTGCACCCATAGGTAGAACTACCTGAAAATGGCTACTTGGTCTGTGGCTTTTGGCTTATAATATCTCTAAACTAGTGGTTGACCCGCCCTTTGTACGGGATCAGCGTGGCATAAGAGTCATAACTTTGAGGTGCTGCCATTTTGAATCGGGATGGAATATGACAA
>NW_007422567.1:0-520 GCF_000475195.1 Diaphorina citri
TTCCAGGAAAGAAATGAGAGATTTCTATATTCAACTCAAACAACAAAATGAGGAAGTGATTCAAAACTACAAAGTGCGCTGCTCGGAACACGATCAATATTTGGATAATTTGAGGCATTTGAATAACATTATCCAGCAAGCTGCAAGATTAAGAGGTAAAGTTTGCTGTACTCCCAGGTATCATCGATCTTCATCTAACAAAATCAATCAAATCATAAATGATGTGTGGTAAAGCAAAGCTTTTGTGCAATTTTAGTGGTTATCACAACATTACTAAGTCCCTCTTTTTCAATCAATTCCCACTTTTCACTGATCTTTTTACACTGATGGTAATTCCTGGTCTCTACTCGATTAAAGTAGCTACTCAAATTATGTCACGAGGCTGAGTACACCCCGAACTGCAAGCACTGAGCCGCAAAAAAACTTCTAACCCAGGATCTCCGGCTTGCAAGCCTAATGTGATACCCACTCTGTCACGGAGGTTACAAAGCTTCATCAATAAAGTTCTCTTTAGTAAGTA
>NW_007422568.1:0-520 GCF_000475195.1 Diaphorina citri
AAGGTTGGACAACCCTGCACTAGGGGTTTTCAAAATCCCCCTTTTGGTATTGAGAGTTCAATACCCAGCCTTTGTCTTTCTACTATCCCCCTATTTCTATTCAAGTCGCGGCTTTTTCGAAGGTTCTTCTATCTTTCATTGTCCAACTTCCCCTACCAACAAATGCTCCCTATATGTTCGAATTTGAAATGAAATCTAGGAGCAGGGCACCTGGGCTCTCTTCTCTCTTATTTCTACTAATTATTTTACACATAAGGAAAGTACATAACCCCGAGTAGGTAGCCTATATTGATTTTTACCAAGCGTTCCAAATTATGCTTCGGGGTTTGACTGGGGCTTCGCTTTTATCTTGGGGGGGCTTTCAAAAACAAGAAGAAGGATATGGATAAAAGGGGGGAATAAAATCGAGAATAAAATAGTTACTGAGGGTTCTTGTTATTAGGGTTCAAATTTCAATTTCCAATGAAAGAGGGGAAATAAAGCAGGAGAATGAAAAAACCAAAAAAAAAAGAAGAAGCAA
>NW_007422569.1:0-520 GCF_000475195.1 Diaphorina citri
AATTTTCTTCTTGTACAGATCTAGGTAGTAGTGGTGGAACACAGGGGCTTTTCATTACATGACATGTAGAATAGAATAAAACAGATAGAATAGAATAGAATAAAACAGAGAGAATAGAATAGAATATACCCTTGTTTAAACTTCCTGGTCTACAACAGTTGTAGACCAGGAAGTTTTTTTCAGTTACTGAAAAATCCTTTAAACCAGTGGCGTAGCGTGTATGTATGGCGTGTATCGCGGCCATAGAACTCAAAAGTTCACTCTAATGCCCATAAATATTAATGGCATGTACTGTGATGGGACTTGGTAGACCTGTGCATGAGCCCTACAACGCCCTACACTTGAATTTAGACCACGCTACGCCACTGCTTTAAACCATGTATAATCTCCTAGGACTTAAAGGCCTTATTCCCGCCACTCATTCTAACCAAGGCCTTATTCCCGCCACTCATTCTAACCAAGGCCTTATTCTCGCCACTCATTCTAACCAAGGCCTTATTCTCGCCACTCATTCTAACCA
>NW_007422570.1:0-520 GCF_000475195.1 Diaphorina citri
AAATTCCGTTGGTCCTCATTTTTCCTGCTCTATGACTTTGAAACATCACACAAGTAAGCGCAACTGATCTATTGAAATACAAGTGCAAGTTTTTTGTCCATGAGGGGAATCGAACCCGAAACCTTCCGCATGACAAGCAATTGCGTTACCACTGGACTAACTGTACCTCTATTTTTCATTTTCTTTTTCCATTTTGTTATTATTTTCCCAGGTTCCCAAGAGTGACGCGTCTCAAGCTTGCTCCCTGATTAGGGAAGGTATGGAGAATTGTGTTCAACTAAGTCTACAATTTCCCATTGCTATCAAGACAGGATTTGCGTGGGGAAATGTACAATCTATTTGAAGTTTGAACCTGTATCAGGTACGGAATTTTCATTTTCATACGATTTTTACCATCATATTGGAATGGGACAAAATGAGATGATACAGTAAATAATACAGCAGAGTCTACAATTTTCCATAGCTATCGATCTATCTGCTTTATCGGTAGGAAATGGTCATTTATCTCATACGACTTTTA
>NW_007422571.1:0-520 GCF_000475195.1 Diaphorina citri
GCGGAATTGTGTGTATGTGTGTGAGAGAAGCCTGGACGTTTGTTATTTTATACTTTTTATAGCATTTTTTCCTCTTTACAGTCTTTGAAGCACAATTTATTTGGAAGCAGTTGAGGGCTCTAGCAGTGGAGCTAAATAAAATCTAAATATGAGTGTTCCAAAACCTTTTCCCTGAGTCTTATATTTCATGGATGAGTCATCTTTCAGATTGAGAGTTCAGATTGAGAGGAGAGTGATCAGATTGATTTATCAAAAATTTAAATTGAAATTTTGATAACATATGGCACAAATTAATGTTTAAATCACATTTATTTCTGATTGGCTTTCTAAAGGTCTGACCACACATAGTCGGCCGACCGTCGACTATGTGTGGACACACCTTAAAACTCCTTTGGTTTTCGAGGTCCACAGTTCACTGCCCTAGTAATTTCAAGGTTCAAGGATTTAAATTTCAAGGAATGTTTGCTTCTCCTCTTCAAATAACTAGTCAATCATCATCAGTTTTGGGGTCATGGGGTGA
>NW_007422572.1:0-520 GCF_000475195.1 Diaphorina citri
ACGGGTTCGATTTTTATCCCGAACGAATAAGCTACGTTCTCGGAACGGCTGGATTCCTTCTATCCTGTCCTTCCTCTCTCTTTTCGATTTCGGGATTTCGATTAGCAGTTACTGTTCCCTCTATATCAAACCTCTTAAAAAAATTATTGAGGACAAATTCTGAAATACATACTGAGGATAAAATTCCATACCTCGGCTGGGATTGAACCCACGCCCTGCTGTTTACCAGGCGATTTTCTTGACTACTACACCACCGAGACAGGAACTTAGTGCAGAACTGCAGACTGTAGAATAGTCGTATGTAAACCTACCTACCAGTAAGGAAATCGTTTCAATGGCACCCACAACCGACCTTTCACTAGAAAGGAAGAGAATTTGTTTCACCTAAAACCACTGAACCAAAAACCCCCCATAAATCTTGCTCGCTTCCTGGAAAGTCCAATTTAAAACACGCGCCAAAGAATGTTTAGATGTGTGGAAATTGGACAGTTAAGTTGTAGACCAGCCAAAGTAATGTGAC
>NW_007422573.1:0-520 GCF_000475195.1 Diaphorina citri
ATTCTGTCGCAGTTCTTTGAAAAACTTGGAGAGTTTCTGCACAGACTTCATGTAGATTCCGGATGATAAGACTTTGTACTTTGTTCAGAGCTCTGAGGTCGGGCGAAGAAGAACTTTCAAGGTGTGTCCACACATGATCGACGGATCGATATTGATCCACGAGGTGAATCTATGTTCACGAGGCAGTGTGGACAGTTCAGTCGAAATCGATAGACGACCGGTCGACTATGTATGGACAGAGCTTTACAGCACAGGAAGGGGGAGGGGGGCTATTGACTCTATTCAATACGAATAGGTTTTGACTATACCCCGAGGAGATAATTATGTTTACCTTCAATGTGAAACGAATTAGAGTCGATAAGCCAGTCAGGATATAATTTCAGAATGACAATGTTCAGTTCATCTTAATAAGTATCCACATTGGCACACAAAATCTTGCACTTCATAGGGTAAGTGTACCATTTATTCGCCCACCTAAAAAACGTACCATTTATTGGCCCACCTGTACCATACGCCACAT
>NW_007422574.1:0-520 GCF_000475195.1 Diaphorina citri
CCGAGAGTTAGACTTAATCCGAGATTAAAGTTTAAACTCACTTTGCGGCCTTAAAATGATATCGCCGCACCGGGAGCTGGCTTCGTGAAAGTGGAGGTCGGTCTCATTATTTGCGCCGTGTATTTGTTTTACGAGTTATGCAATGTGGTAGTCAAAAAGAGCATCACGTTTCACGTTGTCAAGTGTAGTCAACTTGGCAACAGTGTATTTTCATTTTTAATTTTTTATTTTTTTTTTTTTTAAAAGAAAAGTGAAAAGCTGAAAAGATCAAAATCAAGAGTCCATTTTTTTTTTGTTTTTTCCAGCCACCAGCCAGTTTCCTCACAAATAGGTGAAAAATTTTCATTCCCAAATCCCCATTTTCCATTCATCGTGGAATCCATTGATTGAGATGACACTTCTATAAAAAAATCCGGATCTGTTCTATACCAGCTAGGAACGGTACCAAAATGCTACGTCTCAGCACTGGTGTTGTCCTCTCTATTCTGCTAACCTCGTGCGTTCAACAAACTCAAAATGG
>NW_007422575.1:0-520 GCF_000475195.1 Diaphorina citri
GGATGGGTTAAGAGGGGGCAAACAGCCCTAGGATGGGTTAAGAGGGGCAAACAGCCCTAAAGGATGGGTTAAGAGGGGGCAAACAGCCCTAAAGGATGGGTTAAGAGTGGCAAACAGCCCTAAAGGATGGGTTAAGAGGGGGCAAACAGCCCTAAAGGATGGGTTAAGAGGGGCAAACAACCCTAAAGGATGGGTTAAGAGGGGCAGACAGCCCTAAAGGATGGGTTAAGAGGGGCAAACAGCCCTAAAGGATGGGTTAAGAGGGGCAAACAGCCCTAAAGGATGGGTTAAGATTCTACGAACCAACAGTAGATGGAAATATTCTGAATTTGAGAACCGCATTTTCTGTTTCCTCCTAGTTTTGAAGGTCCCTACAAAGGGGTTCTTCTGGTTGTTCAGTTCCCTTTCCTAAACAAGACCTTTTTTTTTTCTTCTTCTTCTTTTTTTCCTCCCTGGAGATCAAATCTCTGAAATAACTCCCGCAAGAGAGTTTCTCCTCGACTACACAAGATCTTGCTAG
>NW_007422576.1:0-520 GCF_000475195.1 Diaphorina citri
TAAAAATCAGTTTACAATAAATAAAAAAAATTGTCCATCTGTTAATGAACTGTCAAATGACATCAGTAGAAAATGCATTGGAAAAAAAAAATCATACCTACTTTTTTTTTCAACTTCAACAACAAACTTGAACTAACTTTGTCCATTTCCCCTCATAGGTTATCTCTATTGTCAGATAGGTATGGTTAGTTTTGTGGGATATGGAATGCGAATTTGTGTCGGTAATGTCTATGAAGTATGGTGTGGTGCATTTTAGAGATCAAAGAAAAGGAGTGGTCGATTGGATATTTCTAAAGGTCTATTCCTAACAGAGAATTTGAATTGAATTTTTTGTTGCATTGAATTGGAAAAGGACCGATTGCAATTTTGCAATACTTTCTCACCACAAGTAATAGAAAGTAAAGAAGAAAAAACATTTGTTTTGGTTTTATGTACTTTAAGTTGTTTGTTCGTATGTGTGGGTACAAACCTTGAAACTTTGGACTCACTTTTACTGTACCGAATAACTTGAAGATTGTTG
>NW_007422577.1:0-520 GCF_000475195.1 Diaphorina citri
ATTTACCATCAAACGGAAAACAAACAGAAAGAAAACAAAAACAACAAAATGAAAAACAAAGGGTAGCACAACAGGGTGTGGGGGACTGCAAGGGGGAATACATAGAATTGCGAGGGGAAATGCAGGGGTACAAAATGCGTGAAGTAATCGTCATCGTTTAGATTACTTGGAAGAAGAAGATGTTAGTAAGGAAAATGAAAAGTTAGTTTTTATGGTACAAAGAAAATTTAGGGATAGGGTTTGAAAATCTGGGACGTGCTTGTTTCTAATTTCTAGGTCTCTAGAGTGTACAGTTTGAAGAAAAGGGATGTGGATAACAGCTAACATTGGTAGAAAACAGACCACCTAACATACTTGAAGGAGGTGCTACGTCTATGGTTTCGGTGTACGATAAATTATTTTCGAAATGCACATAAGGGATTTATGTGTAGTATGTTTTGTGCAATCATTTTACATTTAAGCTTAGGGTATTCAAACATGAAAAATATCTTTCTAACTAGATAGCAGGTTTCAAAGTATG
>NW_007422578.1:0-520 GCF_000475195.1 Diaphorina citri
TCCATTTGTCCAAATTACATTGTAAACTTTCAACAAATAGGTAAGTGCTTCCTCCGGTAGGTTTATAAGCATTGGATAGCAGATATTATCTATTTCATCATTTCATGTAAGGAAACTAGGAAAGAATTACCTAAGCATGAATACTTGACAGCTTCAGCAGCTTGGCACATACCAGGGTTTATACGCAACCTGGAAAACCTGAAAAAGTCATGGAATCTGAAAATCGGCCAAAAATTCCATGACTTTTTGGCCAAAAATTCCATGAATCGTGAAATTTTAAAGAAAACCTGGAAAAGTCATGGAATTTGTCACCCAATCGAAATTTAAAAATGTTCAAATTAAATATCAAGTTTTTCCAAAAAAAAAACAGCCTCAGTGCATTCCCCCTCATACTCCTTCATGTTCTGCATATTGCATATTTTATTTAAATGAAGGGGTAATCTTACTGAACAGCCTCGGTGCATTCCCCCTCATACTCCTTCATGTTCTGCATATTGCATATTTTATTTAAATGAAGGGG
>NW_007422579.1:0-520 GCF_000475195.1 Diaphorina citri
ACTTATATAATAGGCCTTTGGTGATATGTATAGGGAATATTGCGGATCATTCAGTTGTCAACATCCATAGCGTTTCTACTTTTCTACCCACGTAACCTAGTGAAATAATGAAATACATCGTGGAAGTTAATGTACCTACTGTGTTAAACTCCTGGTAAAATGGACAAAGAAGCTGTACACTCTAGGTACATACGAGTATGTACCTACCTATAGCTGTACGTTAGGTAAGTATTATACACCTTACAAAGGGGGGAGTATGAAGTATAGCCTTGACAATCTCAGCATTTAAACAAAAGAATACCGACCTCCTTATCACGCATTAAAATGAAAAGAATTAATAAGAAAAATAAAAAGAATTCTGATTCTGATTGAATAATTTCCAATCAGGAATTTTGATGTTACAGGTGATTTCTCACCTTCCTTTCTTTTCTTTTTCCTTTTCTGCTGTCACCGAAAATCTCTTCATTTTCTTCTCCTTCACCGCCGTGATGTGTCATGTCAGTGTGTCACTGAAAATCTG
>NW_007422580.1:0-520 GCF_000475195.1 Diaphorina citri
GTGCTTAAACCAGATTTTGTGGTATCAATATACATGTGAATCACATCCATTTGGTAGCCATCATTATGTTAATCACACTTTGAAAATATATATCATCACTCGAAAGTTGACACGTTTGTTCAAGCAGACGTGAAAATCAAATGAGAAAAATCTGCAACAAAAAGTACAGTTTCAATATTGATACTTGATACCATTATTGTATTGCCTCAATTTATGTAGAAGGGTTCTTATCAACCAATGTTTGCAGGACTGATCGGTCTGTTGCTTAGATTAGCAATACAATCCAACCCACTCACAGATAAACATTTACATTTACACAGTTAATATAACCGTCTACAGTGGCTATATGAATCATTAGGTAAGTTCCGAGAAAAACACTGTGAACACAAATGAATAACGTAGTTACATGTACAATTCAAGGTAAATTTATATCTGTGCAGCTATTGAACACTGCCGGCGTATGAATAAGCTTCAAACAATGATCAATTGAAACACTCATGGAATGACTTCAAGTCACCTA
>NW_007422581.1:0-520 GCF_000475195.1 Diaphorina citri
CGCTCCCGTACACGATGACGTCACATCAAATGTCCCGAGCAAAGCTCCCTCGCAGGCAACACATTAATGTGTTTGTGGTGTTTGTGCGCATACGTTTCTGCGCAGTTCTTTCTGCTCCTCCGCTAGCGCGCTTGCATAGTGGCGTTACCTAACGGACGAAAAAAAAACAACTGCGTAAAGTCTGACGTCACACATATTTGAACTCTTTCATTAGAACGGAAAATAAAAATTGAATTTTCCACCTTTTTACAGTTATTTTTTCGGAGTTTTGACCTCAGATTTGGATTTTTCCCAACATTTTACATAGGAATTGACCATTTATTTATATTTTTTACCCATTTGCAACTGCTCCATTAGCGTGGTCTATTAATTGGAGAACGATATTTGTGGCGAGCATTCATGTTTAACCCAATTGAAATTTCTTTTCTTTTCGTGTCATAATTTTTTTTCTTCTCTACTCATATTTCTAGGTAAACTATGGACTACAGTGAACGTGGACATCACAGCTCAACTCATGAAC
>NW_007422582.1:0-520 GCF_000475195.1 Diaphorina citri
AGAACGTATCAACGTATAACGTGGTCGTAGAGGAACTAACATTGCCTCATGCACAAGTACTTTACTTTCCATGGGTCTTGGGTCTGCAATCAATTGATCATCTTCAAGAATACACACTGCCAAAAAGTAACAAAACTTAATAAAGTGAGCTCACACTCTTTAAGCCAATTTTGATACCTTTAGCTTTTATAGAAAAACCGACAGCAGCCGGATCAACTCCACGCACACACGAACGCTGTTTGCAAGCCAATGTTTGTGGAAAAATGATTGCAAACCTGTTTGCAAACGATGCGCGCTTGGTGTAACATTAGCTTTAGTGTCTTCAATTCTTAAAGTTTGTTACGCCGAAAAGTATGAGTATTCGTGTTTTGTTGGGGGCTCGGAAAAGTTCTGATGAGGACATATCAAACCAGGGGGGTCTCGGGTTTGGCAGTCCGGATATTAATAATAATAATAATAATAAAGCCCAACATGCACTCAGAACTGAGCATGGGCCTCCTTTAAGGGTTTTATTGAGTAT
>NW_007422583.1:0-520 GCF_000475195.1 Diaphorina citri
TTTCAGTCAGTTTAGATAGGCATTCTCTAATAATTATGTTTACCTTTTGTTTTAATTTTAATGTTCATTATTTGTCTTCTTTTGTTTTTTTCATTGTAAATTAATGTTTCAACTAATAAATGGTTGTCTGTAAATATAAAAAAAAATACCAAGTCCCATCACAGTACATGCCATTAATATTTATGGGCATTAGAGTGAACTTTTGAGTTGTATGGCCGCCATACACGCCATACGTACACGCTACGCCACTGGATGAAACGAGGATTTCCCTATACTTAATATCCAGGTCAATCTCGGATTCGACCTTAGTGATGGACCCGAAAACTTTTATGGGGTAAAAAACAGATTTTACGGTGACTTCTCAATAATAATTGATTTTTTCCTATGGGACAGATTTTACGGTGATTTCTCAATAATAATTGATTTTACGGGTTACTTTCCCATGGGACACTTTTAGGTTGAACACCCAGTATTTTATTTATTTACATATAACATACGCGATCACATGGTTAACACTGGT
>NW_007422584.1:0-520 GCF_000475195.1 Diaphorina citri
GGCAACTATACGTGTGTAGCGACCAATGAGGCCGCTACCAGTAGCTACAGCTCCGAGTTGAAAGTCAATGGTTTGTGATATGTACTTCGTGGGAGAGGGCTTGCTCTGTATTCTGTTTCTCTTTTGGATTCCAATGAGTTTTAGCTTGTTTTCAGTATCTTGTTCTTCTTTAGTTCTTTATATTCCATTATTACTTCCCTAAAAAATACCGCCCTTCAAACTACACTTTCCGCCTCCTTCAATTTCTCCATTTCTCACTATTGTCCCCCGTCCAAAATATTCCAAATGCCTTTAACAAACGTTTACTATCTCTTAAAGAATAAGCCCCTATAAAGTAAGAAGTAAGCAAAATAAGGACCAATAACCAACCTAATTGCAACCAAAACCAGAAAAATACTTCGGCACGTATTGAAATAAGGTAGCATTTCAAAAACTGTTCTTGTTTCGTCTTCACCACCCAGTGGTTCCCAGAATTCAGCCGTTCTCGTTCGGTGACGATCCCATGGAGGCTGGGGAGCCA
>NW_007422585.1:0-520 GCF_000475195.1 Diaphorina citri
ATTAAATATTATTTTTATCTTTTGTGTGTAACCAAACTAACCAAACTTTTGTTGTTCATTTATTTTTACCCTTCTAAATAATGGAAAACGGTAATAGTTGGAGAGTGATAGTGAGCGAGGAGTCTGATTCCGATATGTACATATTATGTAGATTTGCACTTCCTAGTTTCTTAATCACAAGGTACGGATAGGAACCAAATTAGTTTACATTTTCTACCAAATTGGTATCAAATTTCATCTTTTTGTGGTTCCTCATCAAATTTTACATGCGTGTTTTGATATGAGAGCTTGTTACGAAAGTTCTAATCATGTTTTATGTTACGAAATCTCCATATTTCTTCCTCAGATGATGTGTCTCAATAAATATTTATCTCGCAATATTCAGCTGATTTCAGCTCAGACCTCAGATAAATTACTTTTTATTAGGTACCTATATGTGATTTGTTTTTGTTTCTGGACAATTTGATAGCCACGAAATTTTCCCACCAACTTCCGCCAGAGTTTCAATTATTTCTTTATC
>NW_007422586.1:0-520 GCF_000475195.1 Diaphorina citri
AAATTTAATGAAAACGCCAACAGAAAACACCGCCTTGACTTTGCGGTTAGACCTTGCCCCCTGAAAATCCTTCACTTCCTTCGCCCTATTACCGGCCACACTTGCCGCAGCCCCGCGTGTCCAATTCTGTCCCTGAATTCAGGGCTGTCGTTCGTTGCAAACCAACCTGCCTCGGTGGTGTAGTGGTCAAGACGCTCGCCTGGTAATCAGGACGGCGTGGGTTCAATCCCAGCCGCGGTGTGGAATAATATTAGTAGCCTACTGCTAAAGTAAAGGAACTTTTCAATGCTATGCGAGCAATATGAATAAGCATTAAGAACTATTATTGTAAGCAACTCTTATCGACTTATCGTTTGATTAGGTTTTTTATTTGAACCCCAATCTTCCATTCCAATTACAACAATTACTCCGTCGTTTTTCTTTGTGGACACCCCTCATTTCCCGTGAACACCCCTCATTTCCCCTCCAATGTCAACTCTTCCCACCCATCCCTCTCTCAGCATCCTACTTCCAAGTGTCA
>NW_007422587.1:0-520 GCF_000475195.1 Diaphorina citri
AGAAATTAGGTACATATTTTTTCATCCTTTATGTTCTTATCCATTTTGCCATACTATGTTAAATACTTACATATACTTACTATGTTAAATACTTACATATACTATGTAGGTACACAAGTACATAATATGTATACCTATTTACTCTCCATGTAAAAGCTGAAACTGAAAATGGGTACTCCATTTTCTCGTGTTTGACTGGCATAACTAGATAGCTACATCGGTAAAAAAAGAACTTTCAAACGTTTCGCAGTGGAAAATGTGAAATTGAATTTCGGTCCGTCCCTGGGGACGTATAGACCAGCACTACCAGCAGTCCCTTTTCTTCGTTTCCTTTTTTACCTATCTTTCCTTTTTCCCTCTACCCTCTCTTCCTCTCCCTCTGTGTGTGTGTGTCTCTTTCTCTCTCTCCCCCTCTGTCTTTCCCCTCCTTGTTTTATCCTCTATCAGCTGCTAAATATTCAAGACAGCTTTGAGCAAAGGCTTAAAGGTTTCTGTACCCGTGCGACTCTGTGTCGGGGAT
>NW_007422588.1:0-520 GCF_000475195.1 Diaphorina citri
GTGAGGACCAAGCTATGATGAGAACTAATGAAATTAGTGAAAGTGCTGAAAGTGATGTTAAAGTAGATCCAATAGTTGAAAGATTTCATAGAAGTTATACTCGCAGATGTATAAAATAAAATTAAAGATATAGTAAAAGTAAAAGAACTCTCGTGCTTGAAAACTTGCGAAAGAAGTACCGAAGAAGGTTCGAATAAAAAGTTCCTGAGATATAGAATAGAGAGAATGAAGAAAATAGAAAAAACATGATTCACAAGACATATGTACGTACGACGAAGACATAGAAAGACTTGATGAACACAAGACACATGTAGGAAGAGACGAAATTAGTAAAACATATTACCGGCATCGGATAGAGAATGAAATTAAATTTGAAGAGAATATAGAACAATCAGAAGGAATTGAAGAAAGAGAAGCTCGTGATGGAGAAGGCAAGACATTTGAAGATTCTATTAAGGAAAGACTGAAGGATGAGAGGCAGGAGAAAGGAAATGAGGTTTTTAGCAGTGAAATTGACAAC
>NW_007422589.1:0-520 GCF_000475195.1 Diaphorina citri
GTATAAATAAATAGTTTGAAAGTATAAAAAATAAATAAATACACAAATCTAATTATAGCGCTCCGGAGCCCTATAATTAATTCATCTTCACACCATCAACTTGTTGAAAATCATTAGATTTAAAAAAAAATTGAGATAAAAATTAATGCCCTTTAAATTTTAATCGACTATCTAGATATGATTTTGTAGATTATAACAATACTTGCAAGTATATGGATGTTGATTCATGTATTTCTCACACAGGACCATGTGGATAGGTAAATTTGAGCTCAAACCACTAAAAAGACCAGTGTTCATAGCTTGGGCAGGTACCATTTTGTTCCAAACTATGTTGATGCCCTGTATTGTTAGGCTTTGATTGCAATTTTACATTTTTAAGGACTAATAAATAGAAAATACGTAGATATGCATTTCTTCCAGAATTACAAAAATAAAAAGACCTGTGAAATTGGATTTTGGAATAGATAATAACTTAACAGTACAGAGCTTAAGGTCAAAGGCCGGTTTACTTTCCCAGAAT
>NW_007422590.1:0-520 GCF_000475195.1 Diaphorina citri
CAGTATTATGATGTATTTACATGATCGTCTTATTGGGTGTCCGGTGTTTAATATCAACCTACAATCCGAGCATCTGAAGAAGAAATTAATAAAAGAAACCCATTCATGAGATTGACAGAATGAGCGCATCTGGATCTGGACTAATAGAGAAGATCTTGAAATTGGATATTGCAAATTTCTCTATAGCTTCCGCGGAGAACTGAGAGCACACCTCAAACTTGCCTTCTACATCCTTACATTTCATTTGTATAAATTTATAAAAGATCCGGCGCGAAGTGAAAAATGCAAAAGGACTGCTTGTCTGTGGGAATGTAGATGAAGTCACCATCCCTACACTGTTAACGTATTAGTATGTGTTCAAAATTAAGGTTAGAAATTTTCTACGAAGTTAATCTTCTCCATCTCTTGCCACACTCCTCGATTTTGCTGAATGATGTACGTTTCATGGACTCCTGCTTGTCTTTGGAAGTAGATTATTGTTTCCTTGGTCAGTTGGCCATCCACTTGGCTTCGTTCCATA
>NW_007422591.1:0-520 GCF_000475195.1 Diaphorina citri
TGTAGGGCGTGTAGGGCTCATGCACAGGTCTACCAAGTCCCATCACATTACATGCCATATTTATGGGCATTAGAGTGATCTTTTGAGTTGTATGGCCGCCATACACGCCATACATACACGCTACGCCACTGCTACCACTTAACCTCCTAACTAAGCATGCTTTCAGGGGGGACGTGTGTTTAGAGTGTTAGAGGGTGGTTGAAAATTTCGAGAATTTTGGGTTGGAAATTTGAGGCAGTTCCACTAATTAGTGATTTGAAATGTTGGAAGTTTAGCTGTCTCCGCTAAGGGGGAGGAGAAGAAAAAAAAGGGGGGATGAGGAGGAGGGAATGAACAATACCTTCCTATATCAATTTTGCGAAAAAATGTGAATCAGAATAAAGTTGTAAAGTGCCAGCCTAGTTAGCTTGGTTGGTGGCGCGTCTGCCTTGTAAGTGCTAGCCCGCGGGTTCGATTCCCACCCGGGGCGGATTTTATCCTGATGGGATAATGTTCGTTCTCGGAACGGCTGGCTTTTTCC
>NW_007422592.1:0-520 GCF_000475195.1 Diaphorina citri
AAATAAAAAAGAGAGAGTTGGAGCCTATTTTTCCAGTACCAAAAATAAAATAGGGGGAGGAGAAGGAGGAGATAAAGGAGAAGAAGGAGGGAAGGGAAGAGGAAGAGTGGGAATTCGAAACTCGAAAACCCTAATGAAAAATTAAAAACCAGCGTACAACAGGAGGAGAATGAGGAGAGGAAGAAGAAGGAGAAGGAGGAGGAGAAAGAGGAGGAAGAAGAAGAAGAAGAGGAAGAAGAAGGACTAAGAGAAGAAGAAAGAGGAGGAAGAGGAGTAGAAGAGGAAGAAGAAGCAGGAGAAGAAGAGGAAGAAGAAGAAGAACAGAAAGAGAGGTGACAGAAGGGGAGGTTGAGAGAGAGAGAGAGAGAGAGAAAAAAAGAGGGAAAGAGCAAAATTACATGTGAAGAGAAGGATGAAGAGTGGGAAGAGAGAGAGAGAGAGAGAGAGAGAGAGAGAGGGATGGGAAATATCGAAAGCTCAAAGCGGTAACAAAGGCCCTGGAGTGGGAGATAGAGAGAGA
>NW_007422593.1:0-520 GCF_000475195.1 Diaphorina citri
GCACTCAGCACATTTGAACCTACTTACCTCTATCATCAGCTATGATCAATTTGCCCTGCACAGAGTTACGACATGTAGCAGTATCATTCCGGTTCTCATCATGCCACACAAATTGTTTCACCCGTCGAATCATCATATGATCTTCAGAAGGGCGAAGAATCACATTGGCTTTGTTATTCTGAAAAGAAAGGGAATTTTTTCTGTTGAGGTACCAATTTTGTTGAAACTCAGCCTTCAACAAAATTGGAGGTGTAAATAGGTGGATCCTTTAATAACAAACAAATTAAAAAGTTTCTCCTGCTAATAAAAGTCTTTTTGGGTACAATTAGTGGTATGGGTAATTTTTTTATCTTTGTCTTCTTCTGGTACCAAGTCCATTACTAGACATTGGTAATGAAATTGACTAAAATTTTATGATCAAATAAAAAATAGTCTTACCACAATGTAAAAGCTCAGAATACAATAAGTCAGTGAGAACACAAATATCAAGCCGAGCACCAGTCGTCGGCGGAGAAAACAC
>NW_007422594.1:0-520 GCF_000475195.1 Diaphorina citri
CAGTGGGAGAATGTAAAATGAATATAAATAATTCCCCGAAAAACCGAAGCTGGAAGCCGAGCTACATAATCTCATTAACAGGGGGGTGAAAAACGGGACAGAACATGGGATGACAAATGGGACAGAATATGGGACCGAACATGGGATGAAAAATAGGACAGACCATGGGATGAAAAATGGGACAGCATATGGGACGAAAAATGGGACCGAACATGGGATGAAAAATGGGACAGCATATGGGATGAAAAATGGGGCAGAAACATGGAATGAAAAATGGGACCGAACATGGGATGTAAAATGGGACAGAATATGGAATGAAAAAATCTGGTGTGAACATCACACGACTTTCCTTATCCTATTGAATGATGCTTATTTGAGTGTTCTTTTACCCCAACTTTTACAATATCTCGAACCGTTTTGTCGCTATAGCTGAAAACCGCCAAAAAAACGGTCGAAATCTGTCAAAAGCGGTCAAAATACCGCCAAGCGCAGCAACCATCTCAACCAAACGTTTTGTGTT
>NW_007422595.1:0-520 GCF_000475195.1 Diaphorina citri
GAGTGCGTTGAATACCCTGGAGTGGGATACATTAAAAAGAGAACAACGCCGTTCTTGATTAAACACCAAGTGTTTAACATAAACCTCGAGCCGGAGAAATACTTCCACTCAATGCTTCTTCTCTTTAAACCATGGAGAAAGTTGGAAGACTTGAAAGGTGATAAAGCAGACTTTGCCAGTGCTTTCCTGGACAATACGGAGCTGATTGAGACTGCAATTCAACACCATGAAAGATTGCAGTACCTCAAGAAATCCAAGGACGACATCAACAGAGCTGTTCAAAATATTATTGAACAAGAGGAGAAGAAATCTCCCAACCAAGAGGACCACCTTGGCAACGAGGCAGGAAATGCTATGGTGGAAATGCATGCTCTGAACAATGTTACTGTTGATGAAGACACTGTCCAGGAAATGATTCTGTCTTTGAATGCTGATCAAAAACGCATATTTGATCATGTAAAAGCCGTCATATCGGATAATAGCTCAAAACCTATGCGCCATTTTGTATCAGGCGTAGGGG
>NW_007422596.1:0-520 GCF_000475195.1 Diaphorina citri
AAAAAAAAATCAGCCAGATTGCTTAGTAAAAGAGTTCAATATCACTTTGGCCCGGCCATTAGAGATTTATTGCTGTTGTTGTAGCGACTTCAGCAGGCAAAATAAAGGATATCTTATTTTTCTGCCATACACCGGGGTGATGGTCCCTCGCCATGTTTAATTGGCTCGTCCTGAACCGCAAAGATTTGTTGAACGAACTGAGTCAAATTTTTCAGAGAGGTTCAAATCAATTCCTTAGAAAGAAATATTATTTGTCAAAGAGATTTACCTTAGGGTCTGTCGTATACTCGGCTAGTTCCTTGAGCACATGGGTGCGTGGATTACTAGTAATGTCTAGATAGTAGTTGATTTACCTTAGGGTCTGTCGTATACTCGGCTAGTTCCTTGAGCACATGGGTGCGTGGATTACTAGTAATGTCTAGATAGTAGTTGATTTACCTTGGGGTCTGTCGTATACTCGGCTAGTTCCTTGAGCACATGGGTGCGTGGATTACTAGTAATGTCTAGATAGTAGTTGATT
>NW_007422597.1:0-520 GCF_000475195.1 Diaphorina citri
TGTTATTTATTTAAGAACGCTAATAATATATTATTTATTGGAACATAACAACAGGGGCGCGGTTTTGTGACGTGTCCTGATGCTGCCCATAAATAGTGAACTGTTCATTGAAAGCTGACCACAAGTAGTAGAACTCTAGCATTCTCGAATTCTCAGGCAGTCTGAAGAGAACATGCAGTTGTTGAGTCCTAATATCATCTTTAAGCTTAAATTCGCAGTACTGCAGATATTTTATTTTTCCCGAGACACTTTTAAAAGCAGGACTTTTCATCCAAGGGACTCTTCAGCTTGTGGAAAGTAGGAATCAATAATTTGCAACAAGACAGCACAAAGAAAATGAAAATTTCCTCTGTAAACAGTGGTCTTTTTTAAAACAGGCAATCAAGTTCGTATATCACTAATTGATCAACTACCATCATCTCATGTAACACTCTACTATAGCTTGTACGTAAAGATGTATAGAAAGCTAGAAGCACTATATGATAGTATCTAGATATTGGATACTGATATTACTGACTAA
>NW_007422598.1:0-520 GCF_000475195.1 Diaphorina citri
CCGGCATTCCCGCTCAGACCGTCCTAACGTGGTTCGAGTTCGAGATCTAGGTCTGTCAGACCGTCCTAACGTGGTTCGAGTTCGAGATCTAGGTCTGTCAGATGGTCTGAGGGCGAGTGCCAAGCATTAGGTACAGTGATAGAGGGTAGTGTTTGCTAGATACTATTGTAAAGTCTACATTTACGGCCCGTCCAGCCATGACCCCTTCGTGAAAGAGATGATTGTCAACTGTAGAAGGCAAAGGTCAATGAGGATTTTTTTTCCTCATAAATTGTTTGGAGCGCGGTGTACTTCTGATTCGAAAGTTATTGGTTCGAGTCACTTAGAAGAAGGGCTGCTGCCAAGTATCCCAAAAAAGGCATCTTTTCTCAAATAAAGCACACGTTTGCCGAAATTCATCAAAATCGAGCAAACCGTTCGAGAGTTATGGTGAAACAAACATTCAGAGTTATGGTGAAACAAACACTCAGAGTTATGGTGAAACAAACACTCAGAGTTATGGTGAAACAAACACTCAGAG
>NW_007422599.1:0-520 GCF_000475195.1 Diaphorina citri
TAAAAAAAAAAAAAATGAATAAGTAGATACCTACGTACATACCTAGGTAAATAAATGAATAAATATAGAAATAAATACCCAAAGAACTTTTACTGCTCAGGTCAAAAAAATAAATAAATACGTAGAAGATGAGTCAGGGGCGATAGCGCGTTGGATGCACTACTTCCCAAAATATCACCGAGGTTAAGCAAAGTTGTGCGAGGTTAGTATCCGGATAGGTGACAACCTGGACAATTTCGTGCTGCTGGATTTTCCCGGGCTCATTCAGGTAGCTTGAAAAAACGTACATTTTTATTTCAATCGGATCATTTTCCCTAACTCTCTCTCTCTTTCTCTCTCTCTCCCTCTCCTCTTTCTCTCTCTCTCTCTCTTTCTCTCTTCCTCTCTCTCTTCCTCTTTTTCTTAGGCTTTCTCTCTCTCTCTCTCTCTCTCTTTCTCTCTAATCTATAGCTTATTGTCTCAGTGGTAGGCATTTCCCGTGTTTCGTAACAAATTGGAGCATCCTTAGCCGTGATTTTTT
>NW_007422600.1:0-520 GCF_000475195.1 Diaphorina citri
AAAGAAAATAAAAAGAAATAGAATCTTCACGTTCTTTGAAATCGAGACTTTCTTCCAATAGTAAAGATGTACAAGTTTCCTAGCGTGGTTTTAGGAGAACCCAGGGTAATGTGGGTACAGGTACAGGTTATGATCGATTTTTCCAACTTTTCCTATATTTTTGACAATACTAAATTGAAAACTTATTTTTTATCTTAACAAATCGACGGGTAAAACCCATGTATGGTATTCTTAATATCTTCCATAAAAATGATTGTATTGAATTGAAGGTTTCTGTCTCTAAAATACCTACAATGCCCCATATTACCCCATGTTCCCCCACAGTATTTTTTTATTTTTCTAAATCACGAGTCTTTTACAGAAAAGCTCTTCGGTAACTCCTCCAGTACAGATCGGATCGAGTAGCTTCCAATTTATAATGAACATAATCTTCTAAGGAAAAAGATAATCTCCAACCAATTTAATTTAAACAACTTAGTTTATTTTTTCTGCTCTACCTTTTTTTCTTCTTGCTCTTTTT
>NW_007422601.1:0-520 GCF_000475195.1 Diaphorina citri
CGAACCCGGGTCTCCCGCGTGCAAGGCGAGCGCAGTGACCACTACGCCATGGGAGCTGACGCTCTAGGGAAAGAGAAAAATATTATTTATTTTATCAGAGTTATCAGAGTATTCAAAATCAAATGACTAATCAGAGGATGCGCGAGGGAAGAGTACAAGAACCTACCGCAGTCAACATGTAGGTACCTAGATTCGACAATCCCGAGTTCGTTGGTTCGACCCCAAGAGGCCTGAATGTGTGAGAGAGCAAAGAGTTATCCATATGTATAGCATTTGTTTTGTTTGTTCTGTATAGCACAGAACAAACAAAACAAAGATAGAAATAAACAAACAACAACAATAACAAGAATCAAGACAAGATAATAAATGCAAACAACAAACCAGATTAGAGACCTATACGCCATACTGTCTGGTATTCAGTTTGGTCAGTAGATCAGTAGAATAGAATAGAATAGAATAAAGTTTATTGTAATATTATGTTACAAAGGTTGGCCAAATAGAATAATAATAATAATAATAA
>NW_007422602.1:0-520 GCF_000475195.1 Diaphorina citri
TTCATTGAATAAATTGAATTGAGTGCAATTTCTTGATTACCTATTTGATAACAGAAGTGTGATGAACTGCCATCACTCTAGCAGTTTTCCTTAATTTGTCGTCGCTGGTGTATGTAATTCTACCCACATAGTTCATGAAGTTACTTTACAAAGTTCTACTCAACTTCATTGTGATGAGTGCTACAGAGTCAGAATCTAAGAAACCACCAGCTGAGAAAGTAGCTGAGGTATTTAATCATATGCAAGATGTGGGATGCTGTGAAATGTGTGCCCACCTATACTCAGGTAAGAGTCAGGATTCTTTCTATGAACGCTTGCACAAGGAACACATCAAGAATGGTACTGATGCCAAGAAGCCAAAGAACAACCCTTGTATCAGTTGCCTTGGATTATTACATAGCCCATTCAGAGAGAATATCACTGACAAAATTATATCTGAGATCATGGCATCTGAAAATGATTATGACAGCTTCAATCTAGCCATGACTCTCCCAATCAGTTATCAAATGAGAGCACATGC
>NW_007422603.1:0-520 GCF_000475195.1 Diaphorina citri
GATGTCAATGAAAATCGAATTACACGGTGAAACATGGAACATTGTGTGTGCTTACGCACCACAAGTTGGGTGCGATGACGAAGTAAAAGAATCTTTTTGGAGGGAACTTGAACAAGAAATAAGCTCAACACCAAATCATGAGAAGCTATTTCTAGGTGGAGATCTAAATGCCCACATTGGTAAAAGAACTGATGATACAACTGAGAGGGTGAGAGGAAGATGGGGCACAGGTGTTGAAAATGAAGAAGGGAAAACCCTGATAGAATTTGCTGTGGCTACAGACCTAGCAGTCTGCAATACCTTCTTTCAAAAGAATGAAAGCCAGCTTATCACCTACAGGAGTGGAGGAACTAAAAGTCAAATTGACTTTATTCTATGCCGCAGACAGCAATTAAAAGAAGTGAAAAATTGCAAAGTAATAAATAATGAAGCTGTAACACCTCAGCACAGAGTGGTAGTCATCGACTGCGAGTATGAAGTAAAGAAGAAGACCATAGAGAAGAAGAGGACTATTCCCAGG
>NW_007422604.1:0-520 GCF_000475195.1 Diaphorina citri
GTACCTAGATAGGTAGTATAATAATTATAAAGTTTTTCTTATTCAATTATAAAGTTTATAGTTTTCTGAATATAAGTACAACATGCGTTTAGGTATAAACCGCTATGAATAGGACCAGGGCACACCCCTCCGCATTGTATTGACAGCAGCAGTAAGTTTGATTTCGTCACCACTCAAAATATAATAATGACAGGGGGGCCATAGCGTTCAGATTTAGTGGGAGCTAATGTTAATGGTACCACGTGTGTGCCTATCAAGAAAACAATAAAACATACAACACGACACGGTGATTGATAAGTACTGCTGCATCATCAGTGAAATCTTCCATGAAACACTCTGCACTTCTCACTCTACGTCTACGCACACGTCCCGTCTTATGGTGGGTCCAGACTTGTGCAATGCAACCTGCAATGCAACCTGCAATGCAATGAAATTCGTTAGTTTGGACGTGTTTGAGAAAGTTGCAGCAAAGTTTTTTCAACATTGCAGCAAACGTTTGTGGGTATCCGAGCGGTTGGCG
>NW_007422605.1:0-520 GCF_000475195.1 Diaphorina citri
GTTCCGAGAACGAACATTATCCCATCAGGATAAAATCCGCCCCGGCGCGGGAATCGAACCCGCGGCCTAGCGCTTACATGGCAGACGCACTACCAACTAAGCAAAAGTAAGTTTCTTATTTTATTTGTTAGATTAGCCGTATTTTATATCCTATGTGACTTTTTTTAGATTCAAAATGATTCAACCAAAGAGATTCCGCTTTGGAAGTCCACCACACTTGCTGCCACAGGGCACTTGTGTATTTTCAATGGTTATCTGAAAGAGAGGCTCTGAGTGATTATTTAATACATGGGTTTCTGTGGGTAATCACGATGGAATATGCTTTGGCTGTCAGGGTGTTGAAGTTGAAAATTAACAGTTAGGTAATTAGGTATCCTCTCTCCAGTGACTTTATTCAAAAACTACCTCTTTGAAATTTCCAATTGGGCATATGTAGACCTTATTTCTTTCAAAAACGTAGCCCGAGTTTCACCTCATATTCCTTCTCTATGTTCACAGATCGCTCATTTCAAAATCCCCC
>NW_007422606.1:0-520 GCF_000475195.1 Diaphorina citri
TTCTTCTTCTTCTTCTTCTTCTTCTTCTTCTTCTTCTTCTTCTTCTTCTTCTTCTTCTTCTTCTTCTTCGTCTTCGTCGGCTTCTTCTTCTTCTTTTTTTTTTAAATATTTAACAAAAATACAAGAACATCACGAGTCTTCTCTTCTTTACCAGGTTTTCCCTTTTACAGGAAATAGGGTCAGGATTAAATTAAAATTTGTGTCCCCGTTCAAACTTTGCCTGGAGCCTGGAGCATGTCCCTTTAGTCCCTTACAAAGAGACTTTGTTAAGGGACATTCTTTGCTAATCAAGAGTACCCAAGTAGTCAAAATGAGTAAATGACTGAAACAGTGGGTTGACTTTCCAAAGATATCATATTTTAATTTTGGGAACTACCTATACCAGCTATTGCTGAAAAAATAGTTCCTTAGCATGTGGCATTTTAAAATTTTATTGAGTAAATTGCCAGCCTAGTTAGCTTAGTTGGTAGTGCGTCTGCCTTGTAAGCGCTAGGCCGCGGATTCGATTCCCGCCCGGGGC
>NW_007422607.1:0-520 GCF_000475195.1 Diaphorina citri
TGACCAATAATAAAAACTTGGCCCCTACAGGTTTTCCTTTTACCCATATTGTCCTAGTCTAAAAAAAGCTATCATTCTAAATCTGTCCTATCTAACTATGTATACTGGGTGGATATTTACTTTCGAGTTCTATAGATAGGAATTTATCTAAATGAGAATCATGGCATTTTAAAGGGAAGTTGTTATTCTACCTATTAATAGTAACCTATCTGTGCAGCATTCCGATTATCCTGAATGATATTCTCTTAATTTCTCGTCGAAAACCAAAAACTACATGGAAAACACTCTTCACTTCATCTTCACAAGTTACTGGGACGAGTTTTAAGCTTAGTTGTACCTATATTCACTGGAAATCGAAACTCACACGTAAAGTTTCATGATACAACTCGAAATTGGACACCCTGTCAACCAGTAATTCTATAGGCACTATTTGTCTCTATCTATACAAACCTATCTCCACGTAATGTGTTCCATCCTCTTTATACAGGGTGGCCGATAATTTCCTATGACCCCTTACTTT
>NW_007422608.1:0-520 GCF_000475195.1 Diaphorina citri
ATACATGTTCATCATTGCCTCCGCAAGAACCACGGAGTTTTATGAAGTCAGTTTTTAGTATCGGGTCTATTTTCAGTTCACTCTTATTTTATCACATTTGTTTATTAATTTGAAGATCTCTTTTGCTAATTGTTATTACTTTCTACATATTACTAATGTGATGAGAAAGTATTGCAATACTAGTGATGAGAAAGTATTGCAATACTAGTGATGAGAAAGTATTGCAATCGGTCCAAATTTTCAAAATTGGGAAATGGTTGGAAATATCCGTTTTGAGGTCCCCTGATTACAAAAAAGTGATTTTTTTTTTCTTTTTTTTAAGCTTGCGTTCATATATGCCTGTTTGTTTCCTTTTGTTAGATTGGATGTGTGTGAGTCAAATCTTGGAACTAACTTTTGAGCCACTCTTAATGCTCTCGGCTGATGTACTTGTATTTTGGTACACTTGTTTATGTAGGGCAGGCATGTCAAACTCAAAATGTATAGAGGGCCATTTTTGATATTTGTTGAACATTGGCGG
>NW_007422609.1:0-520 GCF_000475195.1 Diaphorina citri
ACACTGTAGCACATCTACTGCAGGGAGGCACCTTCCGAGGGGAAAACGGAAATGCGCTCAATATCAAGTAAGTGAGAATATTGTTATGTCACCAGGAAAGAAGAAAATCTGGTGTGAACATCAAATGACTTACAATTTGATCTTCTTCTTCTTCTTCTTCTTCGCATTTTCCCGTGTACGGACGGGGTCGGCGTTTTTCGTCAGCCTCTCAATCAGCCCTAGGCTGATTGAGGGCTGATTGCTTTGAACTGACACTTTTGCCTGCAAAATTTTTACGGGGGACGCCCTTCGTACCTTACCTATTGTTTTTAGCAACGGCAATTTCAGGCGGATATAGCTGGTCTACTTCCTCTTTAATGTCACTCAGCTAGACAACTTACAATTGGGTACATTATTTCAATATGGAGCTTCATTGAACCATTTAATGAAAATTCAATGTGAATGTCTCTCGTGTTTGATTGCAGAGCAGAAGACCTCACTCCAGAAGTGTGGGACTACGTATTCTTCAAGGCTGCCCCAT
>NW_007422610.1:0-520 GCF_000475195.1 Diaphorina citri
TGGGCAAGTGGAGAAAGGGAGGGGGAGGGAGGGGGAGGGAGAGAGAGAGGGAGAGAGAGAGAGAGGGAGTGAGAGAGAGGAGAGAGAAGGGGGAGAGAGAGGAGAGAGAGGGATAGAGAGGGGGGAAGAGGGAGAAAGAAAAAGAGAGAGAGGGAGTGAGAGAGAAGGGGAGAGAGGGAGAGAGAGCGAGAGAGAGGGAGAGGGGGAAAGAGAGGGAGAGAGAAAGAGGGAGAAAGAAAGAGGGAGAGAGAGAGGAAGAGAGAGAGCGAGAGAGAGAGAGAGAGGGAGAGGGAGAGAGAGAGAGGGAGAGAGAGAGAGAAAAAAAAGAGAAAGAGGAGGGGAGACGGAGGGAGGGAGAGAAAGAGAGAGATAGGAGGGGAGAGAGAGGGGGAGGGGAAAATGAGGAGAGCGAGGAAGAGAGAGAAGGAGAGAGGGGAAAGAGTGAGTAAGATTTAAATAATTCTCAAACCATACACCGGGAATTTTACATGTTACATAATTCGACTAAAAATTAACCCTC
>NW_007422611.1:0-520 GCF_000475195.1 Diaphorina citri
AAAAAAAAAAAAAAAAATGATGCATGTGTGAAAGTTGTAGCTTACTTAGCTGAATCCTGCTCATCATCTTTAGTAGGTATGTAACAATTGTAACAAACTAGTCAGCTAGATTGGTAGGACATCCAACATCTACCTATACTTCCTCCTTACCCATTGGATTTCTGTGCACAGAGAGTTCAATCATTGATCCTTAGCTAGTGTTAAAAATTTGAGTTTCACTGCTCACATGATATTGTACCATCCACAACATAAGACATAAGGCATTAGATATCAACTTATGTGTAAAAAAAAACTTTGTACCTACTTAGGAATTGGAAGAAGAAAGTAAGAATGAGAAAGAAAGAAAAAGCACACAGAGAGAAAGAAAGGAGAAAGAGAGAGAAAAGGAGAAAAAGAGAGAGAGAGAAAGAGAGAGAGAGACAGAAAAAAAGAGAGAGAAAAAGAAAGAAAGAAAGAGAGAGAGAGAGAGAGAGAGAGAGAGAGAGAGAGAGAGAGAGAGAGAGAGAGAGAGAAGAGAGAG
>NW_007422612.1:0-520 GCF_000475195.1 Diaphorina citri
TACTACATACTCTCATACCTTACAGTACTTACCTACATTCTTATAAGTGCTTGAAATTAGATTAAAACTGTATCAGTATGGCAAAGTATCTATACTTACCTATTAATATTCTGCACCACCTTATGAGGAGGTGTAATTATTCAAGTACCTATAGGTAAGTGCATTGTATGACTTGAAACTTTCGAGTACTTACAACTTTCAGTGCAAATCACTGTACGTACAAAACGAGACATTAGGACATTAAATGGCGCTACATAATATCATTATATCCAATTCCTCCCCTTTTTGACGTTTTACCTAGCAGTCCTGGCTGGGACTTTTAGGGCGGTTCTCTTTATCCTGAATTCACAATTCACTCCCATAAAGAAAATGAGATACCGTCCCCTTAGACTCCTTAGAGTGAACCTTCCTCATTTTCCTACTCCCCGCCTTCTTGCTCTTCTCACTGGCCTCCTCTTTCGGGAGTAATGGCAACCCACGAACCCCTTCGTTAGGGACTTATGGTAACCCATTTGGTTCG
>NW_007422613.1:0-292 GCF_000475195.1 Diaphorina citri
ATCCTGGATTCTTATTGCATTTCACTATTATTAAATTTTTTGCTTTCTAGTTTTGTTACCGTGTGTGTATTTTTATTATTATTTTATTTATCTTCCCCGTTGAATTTGTTCATAAAAAAATAGTAATAGAAAGTAAAAACTAGTTAGTGTTTTTTTCAAGTCCAATAGAATGTGCCCGGTGTGTGTTTTGTTGTAGACATGTGAGGAGGGATCATAATACTTTCCAATCAAGCTTTTACCTCTCTGTCTCCCCCCCCCTTCTTGTTGTAGTAGCGGCTTTGGCTGTAGCCCA
>NW_007422614.1:0-520 GCF_000475195.1 Diaphorina citri
TCTCAATAAAGTCCATTCCTTTGTATTACACAAGTTCAATCTCTTTTCATTCACTAAGTAAGACAAAAAACTGGCAAGCAAGTAAAAAGTGATACTGGACGTCCCATTCGAAGGGGATAAGCAACAGTTATCATTCAATCATTAATTTGCATCGTGCCATCTAAAACACCTGGAGTACGTCAAACATATGGTGTACGTTTGCCTGATAATTAGCTCAGACATGAGTTTGGCTAAAGCTAATTTATTGATGATTGGACGGGCTAATGACGCGCGAAAATTAGAAAGCCACGGGATGATGAGACAACATAATTATTAGTTCAGACTTGAGTTGGGCTAAAAGTAATTTATTTATTTATTTTATTTTATTTTTTTTTTTTTTAAAGAGGTTTGACAGAGGGAACTGTAACTGCTAGGGTCTTATCGTCTCGAAATCGAAGAGAGAAGGAAGACAGGACAGGAGAAAGCCAGCCGTTCCGAGAACGAACATCATCCCATCAGGATAAAATCCGCCCCGGGCGGG
>NW_007422615.1:0-520 GCF_000475195.1 Diaphorina citri
AACATAAAATGTGACTATTTCTGGTGTAGCTAACTTCTGGGACTATAACCTCATGTTGACATGGATGTTGATGTTTAGTCTCCGCACGCGTGCCCGACGGTATCCAAGTATGCTCAGATGTCAGCATTCATTTTAACATGGACATGTATGTAGTCCTGAGCCTAATGTATATCTTTTTATTGAACAAAAACATCCATGTCAACATGGCCATGTAGTCCTGGGCCTAATGTATATCTTTTTATTGAACATAAATTGTGATTAAACCAATAACTTATAATGGACTGTTATATTTTGTAAATAAAAACGAAAATATTACTGAAAGTGACGCAGCTTTATTTTCATTTTATTTATCATTTCTTTAGGTACCTACACCTATAGGTTTATTTTTTTCAAGTTGATGGGGGAAGGCGATAAGATCTCAGGTCTTATCGCCCTGAAATGGAAGAGAGAAGGAAGGCAGGATAGGAGAAAGCCAGCCGTTCCGAGAAAGAACCTTATCCGTTTAGGATAAAATACGCCC
>NW_007422616.1:0-520 GCF_000475195.1 Diaphorina citri
ATATAATTTTGATCACAATAATAGTAGTAGCCTACTCTGCTGGAGTAAAGGGACTTTTCAGTCCTATGGGAGCAGTATGAATAAGCACTATTATTATTAATAAAATTTATTGACGGACTGCCCTGAGTTTGAGCTACCAAAACGACACAGCATACTTCTCAGACAAAATTGTTACATTTAAAATGAAAAATTTTGAATTAAAATTCGATTCCCAGGTAAAAACTTTGAAAAATCCTAATCCGAAGTCAAACGGCAAAAAAGTATGTGTTGAAAGGTCACGTATAAACCCTGCATAAGCCTCAGCTTGTGTATGGGGTTAAGCCACTGTACATTGTACAAAGCTCTTACATATCTATTTTTACGAAATTCCAATAGGCACTACTAGTGTGTACGCTCGTTTGCTTGACGTGATGTGATGTCGAAATTTACCGGTACCTACATATTTTTTCAAATCGATTTATATCGGTATCCAGAAGTCGTAGAAACTAAAGAGAAAGTCCCTAGTTCTTCATTTTTTTCT
>NW_007422617.1:0-520 GCF_000475195.1 Diaphorina citri
TACTTTTCTCCTTATTTTCTCTGTATACCTACTTACGTACTTACAAATCCTACAAGTCACCTACATATGATTAGATGCTTTTTCATACTACTGTAAATTCCTGTAGAGGGTATATGTATAATTAGGTATCTTTTTAATGGCTCGATTATGTTTATGAAAGATACCTAAGGGCTGTAACAGTAGTTCTGTCTGTATTATGGGTAAGTAAACTTTTTCAGTACTAATTTTCATTGATATGTTTTTGATATGTTAATCCTTGGGTAGAAACAAAACAAGTATGACTGTTTTTTGTAAGTTAGAAAATTGGCTGTACCAGAATTTTTTTTTCTTCTTAAACTATTTGTAGTCAGAAGACCTTTTTTTATAAGACTTTTTAGTCTTGATTTAGTCTTGTTGTTGCGAGCTCTGATGTTTACAAACCATAACAACCTCATTGTTACCATTCACATAGTATTCAAACACACACGGTAACTCGTTATTAAACAGGACGTTTTCCAGCTCCGCCAGGTCGTGTGCGTTG
>NW_007422618.1:0-520 GCF_000475195.1 Diaphorina citri
ATTTATTTTAATTTAATACCTAGATACCTACATATTTATAACAGGTACAAATGTATGTATTTATCTAATCTTTTAGCACCTACCTCTTTAAAATCTCATTAATTTTCTTTAGCTGAACGAGGTTTCGCTTTATCTACCAAAGTGCCTAGAGTTACCTACTTTGGTAGCTAATGCGAAACCGACAAGGAAATCAAAACACACATGGATACCTCGTAGATAGTTAGATACTACAACTTTATTGATGTGTGTTACAGAAATTCTACAAATAGAGATAAATTTTATTCACCTTTTTAACTCAGAACTGTTTTTCGTCGCGTGTAACATCGCGTAAAGTAGGTATAATGTGTAACTTACCTCCCAGTGGCGTAGACCTTATGAAGACGATTGAGTAGATGTTTTAATCGAGTAGCGAGCAGTGGTGACATTACTAGTGTAAAGAGATTAGTGAAAAAAGGGATTTGCTTACGAAAAGGAGGCACTTACTGTGATAACCACAAAAATATTGTGAAAGAGGCTCTGC
>NW_007422619.1:0-520 GCF_000475195.1 Diaphorina citri
TCACAATCACGAGGAAATTTGCCAAATTCTAGATCTAATTTTATTATATCTTGCTGTTGGTCATTATTAGGTATCCGCTATACCTAGTTACAAACAATTCTTAGAATAGCAAACGGTTGTCAATTTAGAAATGTCCGCAAATGCTTCTTCATATTATGCGAACTTCGCTGACCGATTGTCTTATAAAACAATGGCTCTTCTGATTGAAAATTGTTCGAGAACATCTAATTGCTATCCTTAAGATGCGTTTTGCTGCAATAAGTTGCGTTCTGCAATAAGTAGGATTTCGGTACGCATGATTAAATTCTTCCCAAATTCTTCTATCAATCGTTATCCGCGTAGGTACCTACAGACTTACAGATAAATGAAACCACATTCTATTACCTGTGTATGGTCCGTGAATAATGTTTACCTTCGTTTGCCCCCTTCACTTACCCCTTACAGTCAAAACTAAATATTGAATCACTCCGTCGCATTTATTTGTGACAGAAATTGATACATTCCTCAAAGATTAAATACT
>NW_007422620.1:0-520 GCF_000475195.1 Diaphorina citri
TGAACACGAGGGATACAGACAGGGAGAAGGTGTTCCTTGTATGTTATGTGATTCGAATAGGTGAGATACTTGTTCCTAGATGAGCTCAATACTTGTTCCTAGATGAGCTCAGTTTTCCCATTGTTAATTAGATTCATACCTACTTATTAGACACACAAAATACATAGATACCTCACTCATAGCTTTTTTGTAGTCACATTGAAAAACCTATGAGTGAGCCAAACTCACTTGCAAAATTACAAATAAGGTATGTAAGCAATTAGCAATTACACAGTTTTCCTCTCATACATGTGATTTTTCCCCTCTATTTTTGTTACGATTTATTTTTGTACCTTTAAATTCCTACCAGGATTCAAACTCAGTAAACTCTGGGTTAAGATCTAGTGATAAATACTGATTCTCAGTCACAAAGGTAATCAATAAGCATCATTATTTTTTTTCCAGGCAATCTTCACCCAGAAAAGGAGGACAAAGAAAAAGACAAACATACCAGTCCTTGTGATGTTAAACGAGCGTATGG
>NW_007422621.1:0-520 GCF_000475195.1 Diaphorina citri
AAAAAAAAGAAGATAAAATCACTCACAAAACACGAAATAGACACTTTCTGGAAAATTAAGATTACGAGGGATTTTTTTGAGGAAGATACGAAAATGTAGGAAATCGAAGTGTACCTATAAAAAAATTACGAAAAAAACGGACGAAAACTCGAGAGGTGCAAGAACGGTAAAAGTTGATGTGAAGTGAACCAGACAGACCTCTGGGTAAGTTCTGCTGAACTGATAACCAGGCGTGAAATATGGTTCTCACAATTCTTGAGGTGAGAAACAGAGAGGATTGGTTTAGGTGAAGAGTGGGGGATATCTTATTAGGTATGTAGGTAGCTATCCTCAAGCAGGCATAGGAAAAATTAACTAATAGGACCAAACGACCAATGGACATGCTACGACAAGTTAATTTTGGGGAACTCGCTCAGAAAAAGGGACCCAAAAGGTCGAAGGGGACTCAAAAGCCAATCAGAAATTTTCTTGTTGTTGACCAAAATTTTATCAAAATATGACCTATAGTCTTAGTTTTTTT
>NW_007422622.1:0-520 GCF_000475195.1 Diaphorina citri
ACCGTTTTTCTGGGTTAGTTCAAAAATCCCGTTTTTTACGTTTTTTTGACGATAGCTTTACGCTTTATTATAAAAAAAAAATTTTAGGAACACCTTGTATATGACCTGAATATGGACTAGATATATGTAAAATGTTGTGCTGAATCCGAATATATATGGAATTAATTCGGGGTTTTTCGAGTTCGCTGGATCCGAATATGATAACCGTTTTTCTGGGTTAGTTCAAAAATCCCGTTTTTTACGTTTTTTTGACGATAGCTTTACGCTTTATTATTTTTTTTAATTTTAGGAACACCTTGTATATGACCTGAATATGGACTAGATATATGTAAAATGTTGTGCTGAATCCGAATATATATGGCCTTAGGTTTCATATAAACCTAATCAAACTCCCGCTATGTCCGAAAACCCGTCGGAAAAACGGCAGAAACGTCACTTTTTTCACATTTCATGTCTATAGTTTCTAGTCTGGTCACTCAAAAAAAAAAAAAAAAAAAAAAAAAAAAAAAAAAAAAAACAG
>NW_007422623.1:0-520 GCF_000475195.1 Diaphorina citri
CACTAAAAACTGACCATCGAAAATTTGACCCGATTACATTACTTTCCTTCCTATAGGATAAGGAAAGTAAAAAGGCACAAAAAATGTAAAATAATAAACAAGGGAAAGGAGAAGGAGAGAGGGGAAAATGAAAATGGCATTAAAAAAATAAGATAAAAAAAACAGGTAAAGTCGGCACAAGTTGGAAGATCAAATTAGGGGGGAGATGGGCGGAATGGGACGGGGGGAAATGAAATAAAATGAGAAGTTATATGAAACATTATAATAAAAAAAAGCAAAGAGAAGGTAGGCAGGTAAACGATTTTAATCCTGAAAGTTGCGACTTTTGTTTTTACTTTCCATTACCCACATGAGGGAACTTACGAATATACTTACTATGAGCAAACTTATGAGGACAGTATGAACTATGAACCTAAATGGAAAAAGCAGGGTCCGTCCCTCAGGGAATTTTTAAGCCCGTATAGTGATTAGAGAAAATCAGTACCTATGTACCTACCTAATTTGTTTAATATTCAGTTTA
>NW_007422624.1:0-520 GCF_000475195.1 Diaphorina citri
TTCCTGCCTTAACCGGATTTTGACAATGCTTAGGGATTAAAGGCATGTCGTTTGCTTTGTGGCTCATATTGATTCCTACAGAAGTCAAAACTTTCAGAATTCTTCCTGAGTTGCACGGAAAAAGAGCTAAACTTTTTCTACTTGAAAAATGTACTTGGCATTGAATCCATCAGTAGAAAACTACTATTTTTTCTCTTCTCTGTAGCAATGTACGAGTATGTATTACCCTGAAGAAACGGAGAGTTATTCCTAGCAGCAAATTGATTCTTCAGAGACTTGCTGATTTATTCCAAGTTGCAGAAAAAAAAATCTTCCAGAGTATTTTCTTCTCTCTTAATGCTCTTGACACAGTTTTTCATTCAGAGCTCCCCTGAAAACCAGGCTCTAGCTTGCAGATGTCTGGCGAAACTAGTTCAAACTATATTTTTCCTTTTAACTCTTAAAAAAAGAGATGTATTGAGGGAGAATTCGAAGAAGGGAGGGCGTAAAAACAGAGAGGTTATTGAAAAAACATGAAGGA
>NW_007422625.1:0-520 GCF_000475195.1 Diaphorina citri
TATTAGGTGCTGGGTAATTTCAATACCTAAGTATTAGGTGCTGGGTTATTTCAATACCTTAGTATTACTTAGGTGCTGGGTAATTTCAATACCTTAGTATTAGGTGCTGGGTAATTTCAATACCTTAGTATTTACGTATATATTATTATGTTCCTTCTCATCAGAGTGATACAAGGAACAATTTTTTAACATTAAGTGTTAGGTCAACACAGAGTAACCCACTGAAATTCAAGTATGTAGGTGCAATCTTTTTGTGCTGACTCTGGGAATCAAACCTGGATCCTTCTGGATGGCAAGAAAAACAGCTATTTTTGGCTGGTTGAAATAAATAATTTGTGGAGTTGCAATCATTCTACTGACTAGGATTTTTTTGTTATTTCATTTCATGGGTACAATTGAAATCTTCAGTGGTTATCAACAACAAATACAACTGTGAACTTGATACTCAACAGATTTTGTAATGTGTCTTGTGTGCTATTGAAACATAAGAAATACTTTTTAATCCCTTGGTGTTTTTTTT
>NW_007422626.1:0-520 GCF_000475195.1 Diaphorina citri
CGAGTTGAAAGAATAGATACTGAAAGTACATTGTTCTCCCTGCGATTAGCCTTAATGAAGTCCAAGATGGAGGGAGAGGAAAGAAAACATTACTTTCCTATACTACAAAGAAAAATTCAGAAAGTAAAAGGAAGGGAGAAAGAGACAATAATGGAAGGGAAAAAGTGGATAGGAGAAAAATGGTGTTTGGGAGGGAGAAGCCGAAAGAGGATTTTTTTAATCTAAAATTTAAAACGCTAAACCTAAGCAACTAGAAGGGCATATGAAAAGGGAGGTCCTAGTTATATTGCTATTCTGATAAAATGAAGATGTACCTATTTACCTAACAATAAGAATCTTTGAATTTCCACAATAAAATCAATGCTAAGCTTACAAAAGTGATGATGGTTACATAGATGGTTGTAGATCTACATATCTCGAGATCTGATTGTATTATAACAGGTATATCATCCAGCAAAGGTTACAACATATCTAGGTATATGTCTACTTCTTAAAACTTCCTGCACTTATCCTATGTCCT
>NW_007422627.1:0-520 GCF_000475195.1 Diaphorina citri
CCACCGATGTCCTGGGAAGTTCGGCGCACTGTGGAATAAGAACGGGGTACGGTGAGATTAGTATGAGTATTTCAGTAAGAACAGAGTAGTTGGTATAAGTATTTCAGTAACAACAGAGTAGTTCATATGATTAATTATTAAGTACTTCATTAAGTACAGGAGTAGGATTAGACATTTGTCTTCAGAGAAAATGACGCACGAGTATATCTACCATATTAAAGCTGATAGTTTCCATGGCAGGAAAATTAGACCAGATTCCGAACTCAGAGAGGGATATACACGAGAATGCATACGACTACTAGTTCTAACCTATCTAAATCAGTACAACTACTAGTTTTAACCTATCTATGGCAGATTTTCCGTGGATGTTTAATTAATTTGACAGATTATTAGAATAAACAAAGTTATTTCCAAGAGAAACTTACACGACACCGAAGACAATGAGACCTTCTTGGGTGGATTGATAACAGAGGAGCTCCTACGCTTCCCTGGGGTATCTGGTCTTGTGAGTGCATCATAC
>NW_007422628.1:0-520 GCF_000475195.1 Diaphorina citri
CCTCGGCTGGGATTGAACCCACGCCCTCCTGTTTACCAGGCGAGCGCCTTGACCACTACACCACCGAGGCAGGATAAGTGATTAGGAAATTTTCCCCTGGCAGAAATCAAACCTGTGATCACTTACCTACCTTGGTGGCATAGTGGTCAAGACACTCACCTGGTAAACAGGAGGGCATAGGTTTGATCCCAGCCAAGGCATGGAATTTTACCCTCATTTATTTGAGAATTTGACCACATAATAATGGAGCTCTAAGGGTTAGGTGGTAGAGAATGCCTTAGGCGTTAACCTGGTCTAGTGGTTACCTTCCACTCAAGAGTCTATTATTATTATAAGGCACTAAGACAGGCATGGTAATCTCCCAGCTGTTTCTGGTAAAGTTTCAGTTTCACTTATTCACTTAAGCCTGTAAAAAACCTCTTCAGAAGCAAGGGAAAATACTTCTTTTGGAGTGTTCTAAATGTAGATTTAAGGAGTGCAATGTAAAAAAAAAAAAATAACAAAATCAATTCCCCTTATT
>NW_007422629.1:0-520 GCF_000475195.1 Diaphorina citri
GTTGTTTAATGTTATTAAACTCAAAGTTTAGCATGTTACCTCTAACCCTGAACTTCCACGTGCATCTAACACTTTTTGAACTTACCGTGATTCTGGGAAATGACAAGACCTCAAATCCCGGTACTTCAAAGCGCGAGACATATTTCCCGGATAAATCAAGCCAGTTTTTTTGAAAGTCGAAAAAAGTAAAAACTCATCACTAATTATCTTGGAAAGAGTTCTTGGAAAGAGTTTTGCTCTGTCTTGGAAAGAGTTTTGTAGACTTTTGACCTTTTAAGGGTTCAGGGTTCATTCCTGGTTAGGTAAAAAAATCTTGATTATCTGTCCACAGCAAGAAGGATCTAGGGTCTAGGGCAAATGCGTCATCCGTCATATATCCAAGCCCAAGTACTTCCTACCCTATTATACACAATGTTATAATTATAATAATAAAAGAAAATGTCACAGTGACTTTCAAACTTGGAATGGACAAAGTGAGGTAGGAAGAAAACTGTCACCTTGTCTCCGTACAGAACTTCTG
>NW_007422630.1:0-520 GCF_000475195.1 Diaphorina citri
TTTTTTTTTTCCATTGCCTGATTGCGGCACTTACTGATGTACTGATTTAGGATCGGTGCCAGGACTGCCAGTTCTACAATAGAGTGAGGACTCATGATGATTAATCAAGGTCTCTGATCCTGTGATTCCCGTGAGAATTTTCTTTGGTCGAGTTGCATGCGTCATCGTCACTAGGGGCTGTTATCGTCACTACTGCGTCAGGAGCTCTAGATTTCCTGAACGACAGGGTCTGCACTGCTCTAGATTTCCTGAATTACAGGGTCTGAACTACTCTATGTTTCCTGAATGACAGGGTCTACTAAACTGCTCTAGATTGCAAAAATGACAAAGTCCAATTTTCTCTAGATTTATAGCAGAACAGGGTCTCATCTCAGCTGCTATTTTTTTTAGTTATAAGTAGGGTCTATAAAATGGACTAGAATTCTAAATTTTTATGACAGGGTCTACTAAAGGGCTCTGGAGTTTTAGACAGACAGGGTCTATTAAAATGCTCTTGAATATTCTAGCTAGATTCTCTAGA
>NW_007422631.1:0-520 GCF_000475195.1 Diaphorina citri
TGAACGGGACGCCGGGACACCCCCTGAAATTCGGGACTGTCCCGGCCAATTCGGGACGTTTGGCAAGCCTAGTTATAAGTTTCTTTTGGGGATCCACTCTCCAAGTTCTTCAATTATAAATTTACATAGGTAGGTAGCTTTTTTTACATAGACTGCCCCAAACATTGCCACATTATGTCATTATTAGGCCAAACATTGCTCTAAGACAACATAAAAAGGTAAGAAATAACCCAAAAACTATTAAAAAAAAAAAAAATACTTTTTGTTTTATTTTTTACAAATACCTAAATATTGCAGAAAATTTTTACAACAAACATAAAGAAGAAAATAAAGAAGGATGATATGTATGTTCATTAATTTTCTTTGTGAAAAAAAAAAAATATGTTAAGTGTAGGTGGAGTCCAATGTGCGGTTGCATGTGTTGGACTCCACCGTAGATATGATCACTCTCTCCCTTCTTTCTTACACTTTAAAGTGACTCAGTCCCTACTGAGCCCTGGCAATGTCCCTTAAACTCCGG
>NW_007422632.1:0-520 GCF_000475195.1 Diaphorina citri
CTCCAATATATAGCTTAGACACAGTGTTTTCACAGTGGACCTACCTCAGTGGCAGTTTTCATCCTATGTCAGCCATCCCTATAAAAGACCGTTTTACCAAAGTTAATTAATTTGCTTTCAAATCGAATTTTCAAGCGAGGGCATTACATTTTTTGCTGTCAATGGAAAATCTCTAATACATATAATAACATTTGTTGTCTGATGTTTACTCTCTGTTATTTTATCCATCGATAATGAGAATCAGTGCAAATTTTTACTTTTTAGATTTATAAAAAAGGTAAATCATTGACACGACACTTTACGAGCTTTTCGTAAATTTGTAGTATCTATACATGTACTAAAACGAACCTCATCAGTATCACAGCTGACTAAAAACTAACTCCACTGCATCTATCCTTCAGACACAAATCACGAAATGATCTCAGAAGTAATTTAGCGCGACAAGCGTCGTAAGAATACTCAGACAAAGTAACAGTATTGAATCTGAGCAAGGTTACCTAGCTCCCGTACTCTCGATTTT
>NW_007422633.1:0-520 GCF_000475195.1 Diaphorina citri
GAGAGAGAGAGGGAGAGAGAGAGAGAGAGAGAGAGGGAGGGAGAGAGAGAGAGATAGAGAGAGGGAGAGAGAGAGTTTTGACAGCTCATTTTGATTGGGTTTTTCCTATACACATTAGAACTTTCTATTTTCCTCTTTTATCTTCTCCTTCTTCTTCTCCTCCTCCTCCTTCTTCTTTCTTCTTCTTGTTATTATTTCTATTTTTAGGACTTCCAGGCGATCCCAAGGGAAATGTTTTATCGGAAAGAAACTTGCTAAAAGAAGGAGGAGAAGGAGGAGGAGGAAGAGGACTAGAAGAAAACTTTCATTGACAGTTCTCTAATTACATATTTTGTTCAATGATTTATCTGTTACGTAGGTACTTGCTACATTTTTTCTTCCCGTTCCGAAATGTAATACATAGAAAGTCCTCTTTTACTCGTACAGGCTTCTAACTCTAAGACTAACCTGCCTCGGTAGCGTAGTGGTCAAGACGCTCGCCTGGTAAACAGGAGGGCGTGGGTTCGATCCCAGCCGAGGC
>NW_007422634.1:0-520 GCF_000475195.1 Diaphorina citri
GTTTGACTACACTTTAATTGTGAAATAGCGGCCAGTTTCAACGTATGTGCCGTTAAAAGCACAATCATAAATGATAATAATTATTACAGCAGAACTTACCTACCTCCGTTGTTTAAACTGTCCTGGTCCCGGAAGAATATTTCTTTTTGATAGTTTCACTCATCACGGTACTAATACTAAGTATCTTCGATCGGACCCTACAGATTAGATACCTACCTACTAGACTAAAAATTAAAACAGCTAATTCATAGTACCTACCTTAGTTTTAGTACCATCATTTGAAGTGGTAACAATTTTTTGCACGCAACATGACCCAATGGCGCCTAGAAGTGTTTGCTTCAAATTTACACGATTTTTATTTTAATTCGGGTAGATCAACTTACAGGTGTGTTGAGGTCGCGTGGTTGTAGTGAAGTGGTTGTAGAAGGCTCTGGTCCTTAGTCTCCGATGGCCGTAAAACAGTATCATCTTAAGGAATCTCTTTGATATAGGAACCTACTTTTCAAGCATGAACCAAGCA